>NW_007727833.1:322495-325627 GCF_000696425.1 Galeopterus variegatus | reverse complement strand
CAGTGTTGGTAGGTGGGGCCTAATGAGAGGTGATTAGTCTGCTAGGGCCCCACCCTCATGAATGGATTAATGCTGTTGTTGCAGGAGTGGGTTTGTTATAAAAGGACATGAACAACCCCCTTCTCTCCCTGGCTCTTCCATCATGGGATCGTGCAGCAAGAAGACCCTTGTCAGATGTCAGCCTCCCAATCTTGCACTACCCAGCCTCCAGAACCATGAGCCAATAAATTACTGTATATTATAAATTACCCAGTCTCAGATCTGTTGTTACAGCAGCACTAAATGGACTATGTCATTACAGCAGCACTAAATGGACTACTACACAGCCTTAACCACGTTCTATTATAATTTTCCCAATTATGTGTTTATCTCCCCTCTTAAGACTGAGAGGAGCCTCTAATGTCTAAATCGATTATTTTGTTCTAGTTTCCAAACATAGTATTTAGTGTACGGTGGATGACAAATGAACCTTAGTTAATTGAATTAAATTGAAACTGCTCACCTTATACTATGCAGACATTTTAAATAAAATAACTGAAATGGTTTATCTATTACCTTTCTGTTCATTATCATAGGCATAGCCAAACAAACGCACACATGCCCTATATCCACTCACATGTGCCTCTGGCTCCCTTTAAATTCTACTACTGAAAGCCATTTCATTCTTACATAAAGAATGAAATAACGTTATGAATTGCTTAATGAATTATACGTCACACACATGGCAAGCTTTCCCCATTAGTTAGCATTTCTATAGCACATTGGACTTGCTAAGGGCTTTATAATAAATGTGATTCTTTTGGCTATCATACTTTTGATGAGTAGTCATATTCTAAATGTACTTTATTACCTTCTAGTTACTTCTGTACATCACTAAGAAGCAGAAACAGGGATCTAGGGATCTCACACTATATTAGTTTGAGAGTTTTATTCAGAGTTTTAGTATTTCAACCAAGTGGAAAACTTTGAAATAAATTGCACCATGCAAATTAAATCCCCAATACTTTCCTAAAATTTAGATTTATTATTACTCATGTGAAATGAGCCTTCGCCAGGAAACTCAACTTTCTAAAGTGAACGTTCTGCTGAATCAGATTTGTCATTAAATCACTGATCCACTGATCATTTTTCAGGTTCTATGTCATGTTTTTCTTCATTTATATCGCATCATGGACTCCAGGTCTCTTGAGATAATCATATTTTATCTTTAACTAAAGAAAGAATAAAAATGTAGGTATACGGAGTGTGCATTTAGATTTTGCTGGGCTCTCTGCACACGGTTTCAGAAATATACCATGATGCCATTAGCATTTTTCAGTATCATTTGCTTATATGTATATATACCCTAGATTACATATCAATCTGTCTCAAGAGTTCAGTAAACAATACAATATTACAAACTAAAACTGCAAATCAACAACCAGTATTGATGGCTGTTTGTACAATACAGTATTACTCACCATTACACTCAGTCATAAACCCCTCAGACTGAGCTAATCGACTTCCTGTTAGCAACACATTGATTCACCGCCTGCCTTAATTCTATTCTTTCACTTTGGATTTCTTTCCCTGTTACCAACAGTCATTTAATCCCCAAAAACCATGTAATATCCAACATAAGAAATACTCACTTTATAAATCTATCCCAACTATTGTTATTCCACAGATTTTTTTTCAGGAGTGTGAAATGAATAAATAGAAGACTTGAATTTAAGTCCTGGCTGAACTGTTTCCTGCTTCTATAACACTAGGCACATCATTTATTTCACCTGACCTCAGTTTCCTCATTTGTAAAAGTATATGATAATTACACCTGTTTCTCAATTTTTACAACTATTCTAAAATGAAATACTTCAAGGAAAAGTAATCATCAAAATTATGACACATAAATTGTTTTTAAATTTCCACCTGCTACTTCTGCACTATGCATATCACCTAGCAGTTAAATAACATGTAATATGCCATTTGTCTTAACTCTCATAAGAGATCGCAAGCTTTGTGAGGCTGAAAACATTTTACAGTAATTTTATTGTGTTCTACAGGGTGTGCAGCACAGATCTGCCCATACACCCGAGTCAGTAAAATCTGATCATAGATGGGTTGTTTTTTGCCTTTACTCATTCAAGCAGATGACTCAGTAGTTATATTAACAAGTGAATTTAACTTGATGGATCTCATTTGTCATTTCATTGTCTCTTCTCTTCAAAAGTGATTGAAGCATTTGTGTTATTTGTTAAAGAGGGTTTCTTTCTGGGGGAGGGGGGAAAGAACAGTGAAGGAAATATTTGCTACCTATTCATCCAAAAGGAATTAATATCCAGGATATACAAGGAACTTAAACAACTCAACAGCAAAAAACCAAATAATCTGAATAGACGTTTCTCAAAAGAAGACACACAAATGACCAAGAGGTATATAAAAAATGTTCAAGATCACTAATCATTGAGTAAATGCAAATCAAAACCACAATAAGTTGTCATCCCACCCCAGTTAGATCCCATCCCATCCCACACTGTTGGTGAGAATGTAAATTAGTACAGCTATGATGGAAAACTATGTGGAGGTTCCTTAAAAAAAAAAACAAATTACAGCTACTGATGATCCAGCAATTCCACTGCTGGGTATTTATACAAAGGAAAGGAAATCAGCATATCAAAAAGATATCTGCACCCCTATGTTTATTGCAGAACTATTCACAATAGCCAACATATAGAATCAACCTAGGTGTCCATCAATAGATGAATGGATAAAGAAAAGTGGTATAAATACACAATGGAATACTACTCAGCAATGAAAAATAATGAAATTCTGTCATTGTGGGCAACATGGATGAGCCTGGAAGACATTATTTGAAGTGAAATAAGTCAGGTACAGAAAGATAAATATGGTATTTTCTTACTCATATGTCAGAATCCCCCCACTGTCCCTCGTCAAATAAGTTGAACTTTTAGAAGTAGACTAGAATGGTGCTTCCTAGAGGCTGGAAAGGAGAGAGGAGAGGGGGGATAGTGAGAAGTTGGTTAATGGACACAAAATTACAGCTAGATCGGAAAAAAGAGGCATAGTGGTGTGCAGTACTGCTAGGCATCTATAATTAACTGATAATTTATTGTATGTTCTCTAATGGCTAGA
>NW_007727833.1:315133-320787 GCF_000696425.1 Galeopterus variegatus | reverse complement strand
TGAACGTTGCTGACCTATTTTGTCAAAAGGATTAAATTGAAACCATTTCTGTAAACTTCCTGGTTTAAGTTTCAAGTTTCATTTTCAAAAATAACTTTTTATAGTGTATCAACATTTAAATGACTCTTTATAATCTGTTAAAATATACTGCAGAACTGTTGGGAAATTATATATTTGTATAGTTTACATTGTCTATCTCTATATATCCAAAATAATTATAACCAAGTAATACAGACAGCAACAGCAGCAAAGAGAAACACATTCACAGCACATGCATTATAGTTTCCTTCTGCCTTCTGCTGAGACCTGAGCGAGAGCTGATTTGTTTAAAACCTTACTTTGGAAAGATCTGTTAGAAAAAATAATGTTAAACATTTAATATGTATGTCAGGTATTGGGTTTTTCCCTGAAAAGTGACTTGTTTTATTCATATGCTAATGAAGAATATTGCTCTGCTTTGACTCAGTTGTCAAGAATTCTAAGCTTGTCATTTCATCTTGGAGAATCATACAGCAGAAACATATGCATGAATACGTACCCCCAGTTTGTCATTTGATCAATATGACAATGATTGCTTATGCCTTCATCCTGTGAAGCACTTTCTTTAGTCCCTATCCTTATCACACTAAATTACGAATAAGAGTATAAAAGTTTTATTTCTTTCAACATGCCATGATTCAAGGATTTTTCCCCCATTATATTCAGATACAACTATTAGCAAATACAGATTAAGTGAGAAGCAGTTTGGAAAATTTCAAAAAAACTTGTCTGGGTTTTATTTGCTCCTGAATGTTCTTCAAAAACCTTTTAAAGATGGTAGAAGATTTAAGACACATGCAGCTGCTAATAAAAGAGAAACCACATCCCAAAAGAGTTTAAACCATGAGAAAAATAGGTTATTTCATATAAGAACAAGTCCTGAAAAGAGCAGTTACAATGTCAATGAGGCAACAGCTTAAGCTTAAACCCATTACCGAGGTCCTTGGTTCCCTTCACCGTCCCCCACTGCCTGCTTGGCCCTCAGTGTACTGTCTCAGGGTCACACTAATAATGCCAGAATCCCAGTTGTTAACTGCACAACTCCACAACCATTAGCAGAAAGAGATAAACTATCTTCCTGTGGGTCCTTTGTTCTGAGGTGTCTATATGTCCTGAGGGGACACTTGACAGAAAATCTGTCCTGTGCCCATTTTTAAATCAGTCACTAGCAAGGAAAATGGGGTTGCCATGGCTGGCTTGACACAAGGGCAGAAGGGTGATTTCATAAGAGACCAACATTTTTTCCTAGGAATAAATATTATCCTGTACTTCTGGAACTGAGAAGCAAATTACAATGAACAATTAAGATATGTCACTTGTTCTTTGACACATGTTATTAATTTTCTGTATTCTTTTTATGTTTAGTTTCGATAACGAACGCTAAAATCCTTTATTTTGAAAATCTATTTATACCTTTATCTATTTTCAGTATACAAAAAGTAGACACATGATAAACATTTTTTAGAATCCATTGTGCTGTAATTTAATAACTCATAAATAAAATACTATATTTAGGGTTTGGCATAAGAACGCTTACTCCAGTCGTGAACTTCAATATAACAAGTAATGTTTTACGTAGGTTAGTGCAAGCTACTGTAATAGTTAGTCCCCAAATGTATAATGTTAAAGAAACAAATCTAAGGGTATTTCAAAAAGTTTATGGAAAGACTCATATTATCTTTTAATTCTATTTTTCCACAATTTTTTTGAAGTACGCTCATAGTAGTTTATTTCTTGATCCGCTAGCAGTACTCATCAAGTGATGTCAGTAGTGTGGACACTTTCCCGCAGTCATTTCTGAATCCAGAAAAAAAAGTTTCATTTCTGAGTTCCATTTCTAAGTTTCCTCTGGGGATTATCTCTTCCAGCCAGCTGGAATAGGCACATGGAAGGATCTTATGGGCCAGGCCTGGAGCTCATAGTAGTTTATTTCTTGATCCGCTAGCAGTACTCATCAAGTGATGTCAGTAGTGTGGACACTTTCCTGCAGTCATTTCTGAATCCAGAAAAAAAAGTTTCATTTCTGAGTTCCATTTCTAAGTTTCCTCTGAGGATTATCTCTTCCAGCCAGCTGGAATAGGCACATGGAAGGATCTTATGGGCCAGGCCTGGAAATGTCACAACTCATTTTCCCTCACACCCCATTGGCTAAACTCAATTGTAAAGTCACAGCCAACCACAGGGCCTGTCTGAAAGGAAGCTTGGTTTTATAACAGCAAGAGGAGAACACAGACACAGATGGACTCATTGACACACATGTAGCATTTTAAACATAGATGACCATGTATAACTCTCCTAATAACCCCAATATATAAATATGATTAATATCTCATATTGAATAGGAAAAAAGAACACATTCAATTAGGTTAAGCAAAGTTTTTTACAGTAGGCAGTGAAATCTGGAATCAAAATTTCCAAATCGTATCCCTTTTATGTTACACCATTTTGTTCTCTGAGGACAAATAAACTACTCACCTATACCTTAAGATCCTTCACAAGAAGTTCTCTCCACCATTCAGCTTGCTTTGCTTCAGCCAACTTCTAAGGCCAGTGTCTTCCCCTCTGTGCAGGAAGCCTCCTCTCCACCCCAGCCCCACAAGAAGCCACGCTACATCACCAAGTAGCCCTTGACTAGCTACTCCCAGGAGCTGGTATAAAGCTAGCCCAGTTCCTTGTCTCCACAGGTGGGATATTTCAACTGTTTTACACGCTTTCTCAGAGTTTCCCTGCAGAATGAACTTTCAGTCTCCACTGTTTCTGATACTCAATACACACACATTACTGGCTGCCTCTCCCTTCCAGTATTACTCCCACACTTTCCTACTGGTGCTCCCAGACCGTGAATCCCATTTCTATGTTTTGGAACCTGTACACCATGGTATCCCGGGTAGGAGGTAGAGATTTTTTCCCATAAAGAAGATAACAATTTAATTTCCTGGCCATTCCATCTTTGCAGCTACTATACACACATGTGACCATAGGATCTACCTCTCCCAAATGGACACAATTCTGCCAGATTTGACTAGAGGTCTAATCAGAATCAGCTGCTGTGTGGAATCCCCTCCAGCAAGGATTGTAGTGGCAGCACTATAGGTCGACTCTCCATAGCAGTGATGAAAAATCTAGCAGCAGCACCCAATGCCAGGTATCGGTGGTACTGGTGGTTAAAGTGGAGGTCTCTGTGGTCTTAATGGAACCAATCGTGCAGCATGATTTGGACACTGCATGGCTCTGCTGAACCCAAGGCAGGTTCTCCATCCTCCCAGGGTTTTGATGAATATCCCAGTGTCCTTTAATAAATTGCTTTTTGTTTAAAGTAGGCAGAGTGGGTCTCAGTTGTTAGCAATTAAGAATATTTACTGACAGAATATGAGAATAATAAGCCCCAAAATTAATTTTAAAAACACTCTCTACATATGAGCTCATTGGAACCTTATACAAATTAATCTAAAAACGTCCTTATAAAGACACTTCTACAGGCCAGGGACACAAAATTCAATAGGAAGAAAATTGACAAGTATAATGTCAAAGTAAAAAATATTAATACACAAGAAAATAACGCACCATGAAGAAAATTTTACAGGAGGAACAGTTGAAGAAGTGGTGACCCAAGAATAAGAAAAATAAGAAAATATAAAGGAGATCCCCCAAATTATGTTTTTAATAATTAAGGAGTTTAAAAAGGAATGGAAACCATAATTTTAAAAAAACAAACATGAAATAATGGGGGAATAAAAGCAGATATGAAAAACAACCATATATAAATGTTATTAAATGTTTTAATTTAGAGCAGTTTTTGATTTACAGAAAAATTATGCTAGTTTCTCATATTACTGATCTTTTATATTGGTGTGGTACATTGTTGCAAGTAATAAATCAATACTGATGCATCATTATTTACTAAAGTTTACACTTCATTCAGATTCTCTAGCTTTTACCTAATGTCCTTTTTCTATTCCAGGATCCCATCTAGGGTACCGTATTACATTTATTTGTCATTTCTCTTTAGGCTCCTCTTGGCTGTGGTTGTTACCCATGTTGTGTTCTTATCACACACATACATACAAAAACCTTTGGAGGTAATGGATAGATTTATTGCCCTGATTGTGATTAAGTTTCATAGGTGCATGCATATGTTCAAACTCATCAAAATGTATACATTATATATGTGCAGTTTTTTGCATATCGATTACACCTCAATAAAGCTGATTTTTAAAAAAGAATTATATAATCACATGAGGTGGCAATGTCATGTGTCCACGTGGTTAGGCTGAAAAACATTTCCAAAAATTCCCTTTCCAGTATGTTTCCTATTAGGATGGGACAAAAGATAATTATTTGAATGAGCTTTGAGGTGGTGGAAGTCAAGCAGTAGACATTTGTAACTCACGAATGTGTTACTTATCTGCTGACTTGCCCCACTGATATGAAGCAGGAGTTGGACCTGCAAATGCTCCACTATTCCTGGATATTCCAGCTTCTATGATTCTTGGTTTTGAGGTGGTGGAAGTCAAGCAGTAGACATTTGTAACTCACGAATGTGTTACTTATCTGCTGACTTGCCCCACTGATATGAGGCAGGAGTTGGACCTGCAAATGCTCCACTATTCCTGGATATTCCAGCTTCTATGATTCTTGGGTCAACTTCTCAATGAAGGGTCCTGGCTTCTGAATGACACCCCTACGACAAGGTTAGCACAACAAGGACTAACCCAAGTGACAGCTAGTCCTGTGGGCTTCAGCTTGTGCTTGTGGGATCCATCCCTTCACATTCCTTCTAAACTGCCAGCCCTGTGAACTTCAGTGAACTCTAAGCTCCAGCATCAGATGTGAAGACAACAGCCTTGGAGAGACCATTTAACTGCTTGACCAGCTCCAACAAATCCCTGCAACAAATGCATATGTGTGGGTTCATATGTATACATTTACATACATATCTTCTTGTGTTTTTCCTTCTCTGACTGAACCCTGGTGATACAGAATTTGGTTCCGAGAATGGCTCTAGAGGAACAAAACCTTACAGATAAATTCTATGCATTGGTTCTGGGTTTTCTGGAGTTGGTTCTCTGATCTAAATAGACTTAAAGACATACATGGCCTGGTTCCCAGTGGTAATGGGGCATTAGCAACCAATGGCAGGCAGTGGCAGGACCGTTTAGATACTAGAAACAGGAGCCTATGAAAGTCAAGGCTCCGGGTGACCTAGTATTTGTTTGCTGTCTTAGTATATTTCAGTGAAAATAATGAGTATAATGGGATTGGTTTATTGCTTCCAACAGTGTTGGAGAACTTGAGGGAAGAAAATGATGAGCTCAGGGCCTTAAATTTCCAGCCCAGTGTCTGCATAAAGGATCTGAAAGCTTCGACGGCTGATCTGAAAGAAATCTTTTTCTCCTGTAGCCACAAGACTCAGATTTCTAAAAAGCAAAACAAAGTCCTATATTGCACATGGCTGGATTACAACACAAATTAAACCTTCAAGCTTGCAAAGTCTCTTTTGTTGCAGTTGGATTATTGAATGAAATACTGAAAACTGACATGAGAGCACGTAGGTAGATTCTGATTAAAGTGCGCACCTCAAACACCTCAACCCCTCTGAGCCCTCCTTGACAGTA
>NW_007727833.1:311860-314386 GCF_000696425.1 Galeopterus variegatus | reverse complement strand
GAGGCAAACAGAAAGAACGGCGTGATTTTGCCAATTTATATTGACTGAAACCAAGGGAATTGTATAATAATATATACATAACCTAACAGTTAAAAGACAAGCCAATTTTTAAAATGGGCAAAGGATCTCGATAGATATTTATCCTAAGAAGATATACAAGTGGCCAACAGGCACATGAAAAGATACGCAGTATTAGTAGTCACTGAATAAATGCACATCAAAACCACAGTCAGACACCAGGTCAAACCCTCTAAAATGGCTAAAATAACAGAGACAAACAATAACAAGTGCTGACAAGGATTTGAAGAAATGGGAACCTTTAAAGAATGTAGGTTAGCAGTTGCCCAGGACTAATTGGGGAGAGTAGAACAAGGGGTGACTGCTAATGGGTACAGGGTTCTTTTTGGTGTGATAAGAATATCCTGAAGTTAGGTAGTGGTGACAGTTGCATAACTATGTAAATATATATTTTTCAAAAGCCCACTGAATTATACAATTTAACAGGGTGAATTTTATGCTATACAAATTATATTTCAATGAAGCTGTCCAAAGAAAAGGTTTAGGAACATTGGAATGTTAGTGTGGATTTATCATGCAAGACCTGCTCTTGGAAGGCCTGGAAGACATGACTTTCATCATGGCTGTGAGAAATAAATTCATGAGGGGAGCTCCTGCATTTCTGAAGAGCAAGGTCATCCTGCTCCTCCATAGTTCAGAAATTCCAAGGGAACTGCTACATTGAAGTGGACTGTCTATNTCCTGCTCCTCCATAGTTCAGAAATTCCAAGGGAACTGCTACATTGAAGTGGACTGTCTATCAAATGAGGATAATTGGATCCCAGGGAGGTAGGAGCTGTTGAGGCAAGAGAATACTTCTTCCCCTCTGGAGATTCAATATTTGAGTCTGAGAAATAAAGTGACAATAGACGAATCAGCAGGAGAAAATCCAAACATGTTTATTATGCACATGGGGGATCACAGGAAGATAAGTAGCTAATAACCCAGTGGATTTTAGAAGCCACTGGATTTTACAGGCTGGCCCGTGGCTCACTCGGGAGAGTGCGGTGCTGATAACACCAAGGCCATGGGTTCAGATCCTATATAGGGATGGCTGGTTTGCTCACTGGCTGAGCGTGATGCTGACAACACCAAGTCAAGAGTTAAGATCCCCCTACAAGTCATCCTTTAAAAAAAAAAAAAAGAAGAATGCACTGGATTTTATATACCCTTCTTCATAGATGAGAAGGAAGTGGGGGATGGAGACAACTGACAGGGGGAGTGAATGATTTTTAGGGAAGATGAATGGTCCTAAAGAACAGATAATAGGCTGGGACAAAGTCTGTCTGGGGTCTGGGCATGGTGTTAGCTCCAGTCTTCCTTCCTGTGCTATGCCTTATTCTCCCTGCAGCTGATGAGATGCCTGGGGAATGGATTCATAGCAATTGAGTATCTTCTGCAGGATCCTGCCTCTGGTGGATAGGGGAACTTCAGAGAAAGCCCTTTCTGCATTGCTGCTCCCCAGGTACCCTCAGTTTAAAGTGCAAATCAGCATAGTCAGGGGTGTCATTTTCTGAGCCACAGCAGAGCCAAGTGAGGGCACTTAATCACCAAAGACAAGGTGAGTTACTATAATGGCACACAGTTTGATATCTTTTAGTTAAACTAGAAATGAATCCAATGTGTGCAGTCTGGTAAAGTCTTACTTGACCTGCATAAATGGAAAAGCTGTAGGCCTGATAAACTGAAGTCTGCATTAAATAACCAAAAATGAGAGTCGTGTCCCTCAGTCAATTCCCTGTTGATACTCTCAAAGCCCTTCAAATGAAAAGGCCAGGTCTCATTAGAAAAAAGACTTTTCTACAAAGCAAAACAAAAATAAGTTATACTCATAAATTATCCTCTTTGCTCTCCCGTGAAGGGTCCTACAGCAATTTACCATGGTGACAGCTTTGGGTGAGAAAAAATAATTAGATATTCATGATTTATCGACATTGGCTCCAAACCAACAATACATCCTNAGAAAAAATAATTAGATATTCATGATTTATCGACATTGGCTCCAAACCAACAATACATCCTGAGGTCACCAGTCAGAGTAGGGAGTTATGGAGGTCAGGTTACTGATGGAGTCTCTGCTCAGTACGTCTCACAGTGGACCCACTCTCTAATTATTTTCCTAGTGCCAGAATGGATAGAGAATATGCACAGTAACTTGTATAATTACCATGTTGCCTGACCGTGGAGTGAAGACTACGCCAGGGAGAGAAAGATGGAAGCTGCCGGAACTGCCTCTACATTTGAAAATAGTAACGTAAAGGCAATTCCACAATCCTAGAGGGACTGCAGAAATTATTGCCTCCGTCAAGGTCCTGGAAGATGCAGGGGTAATGGTTCCTTTCTGTTTGCCTATTTTGCCTGTAGAGAAAACAGATGGATATTAGAAAATGAAAGCAGATTATTGAAAATTTAATCAGGTGGTGAATCCAATTGCAGCTGCTGTTCCAGATGTGTTTTTTTGTTTGTTTG
>NW_007727833.1:308920-311104 GCF_000696425.1 Galeopterus variegatus | reverse complement strand
TTTAATCAGGTGGTGAATCCAATTGCAGCTGCTGTTCCAGATGTGTTTTTTTGTTTGTTTGTTTGTTTGTTTGGGTTTTTTGTTTGTTTGTTTTGTTTTTTTGCTGGAGCAAATTAACACATTCCCTTGTAACTATTGATCTGGTGAACACTTTTTACGTCTACACTAGGAAAACTTGCAGACAAAATCCAGCCTGTTTTTGAAGAGGCACTGAGCTAAGAAAGGTTTTTACATTTTTAAAGAGTTAAAATAGACAAGCAAAGAATATGTAACAGAATCTGTATGTGGTCCCCAAAGACTAAACCATTGTCTGGTTCTTTACAGAAAAAAAGTTTGCTGACTCCTGTGGGGCTTTAGAGAAAATGGTTCAATGTTTTTCTGTGCTATGAGGACTTTCTGAACAAATTTTATTGAAACTTGGTACCTAAACTAAAAGCAAGCCTTAGAAGGTCATTTTTGAATGCTTGCATAAAATTTTAGAGAGATTGACCTCCTGGAGGTACTTGTCTTCACTTCAAGGGGATGCTGAGACCTGGGCTTGGAGACATCTCTGGGTTGCAGAGCTAGAGACAATAGTGCTATCTTTCCCTTCAAGAGATGTATTTACATCCCAAAGGGTTGGAGTTTCAACTCTGGATCCTCCTGAATGAGCAAACATGTTCTCCCTTCTTTCAGGAGGAGAGCCAGACAGCACGTACATAAGCATCTACACTCATTCTTGCGGGTTTCGTGCCCAGTACAAACTCCGTATGTGCAGGATGGCGTCAGGCTTTCATCATGCTGCCCCAGGGGTAAGAATTTGGGCACAGGGCAACCAGAAAATTGTAGTTTGCTGTAATGTAAATAAGGATTAATCCTCTTTGCTCCTGGATGTGTGCAGGATAAAATTAATAAGGATGAATATTAAAAACTTAAGACCCCTGCTTTATACCTATTAGTAAAGACCAAAAGCAAGTATTTGCTTTAAGCTGGCAAAGCCAGTGATACACCTTCACTGTCCTTCAGAGCTTTATCAGTTCTCCAGCCCTATACGAGAATGCAGTCCAAAGAAACCTTTATTGTTTTCTTTTTTTATTCCTAGGATATCACATTGGTGTATTATATTGAAGATATTTTGCTGATTCTATTGTTTTTCTAGGGCTTCCATAAAAAAGTACCACAGATGAATGGCTTAAACCACAGAAATTTACTTTCTTACAGTGCTAGAGGCTGGAAGTCCAAGATAAAGGTGTTAGCAGGGTGGGTTTCTTCTGAGGCCTCTCTCCTTGGCCTGTAGATGCCTCCTTCTTCCAGTGTCTTCAAAATGGGTTTTCCCTCTGTGATTGTGTCCAAATTTCTTCTGTAAGTGCTGCCTACACTCTTAAAAGTTCCATTAGATTTGCAATACATAGATAAATAAATTGATTTAATTTATTAATAGTGCAATTCTGTACATTAAGCATCAAACACAAGTTTACACAATGTCCTGTGCAGTGAAGATGGAGGAAAAAACTAACACCTCTAGAAGGGTCAGTGAATATTTCCAAGTGTTGATTTATTATGTAATCTGGAATTTTTGTTGTTGTTAAAATTGCTGATACTCCAATATACACTATGCATTATTAGTCAGACATTATTTACTTTCCTGAAAAAAATTATAATAAAATGTTTACTTATATATTTATTATTTTACAAGTTGAATAAAAGGGATAAGACTTTCAATCTATGTTCCAAGTTGAATAAAAGAGATAAGACTTTCAATCTATGTTTATGGCTTTGATCATAATTTTAAAACTGGAAGATATTACAATTGACCAAAACCAGAATAAGTGGGGTCAACCCTCTTGTCTCCCTTTCCAACAGGCTGCACCCCACTAGGGGCTGGGAATTTTAGTTCCTCTTTTGTTTTCTTCTTTTTCTACAGTCTGAAGTTATCCAATCCAATTTCCTAGGGAAGAATATGCTTTTGATCACAAATGTCCAATTATCTAGAAATGCACAGACTATGATTAAGATTATGAAAAGACAATTGAGCAGAAATGTCCTCCTTCATAGATGTACTTTGGATAGTTCTGGGTTTTTATTCTTACATTTCTAAATAGACATCTTGGTACACATTTTATATTTGGAACTAGTTACTGGTAATATAAAAATATTAAATATTATAAAAGAAAGAAGCAAACTGTGAATTTATTTTTGTATTTT
>NW_007727833.1:273059-308225 GCF_000696425.1 Galeopterus variegatus | reverse complement strand
GGTCTGTATGTGGGATCCGAACCCTCGGCGGGAGCGCTGCCGCACTCCCAAGCGGCACACTATCCAGTGCGCCACCGGGCTGGACCTTAAGTTTCGTTTTCTATACAAATGATTCATGAGGATGAACTAGAGCTCCCCGCGGAGCGCCGCCGCACTCCCAAGCGGCGCACTGTAGCAGTGCACCACCAGGCCGGCCCTTAAGTTTCGTTTTCTATACAAATGATTCATGAGGATGAACTAGAGCTCCCCGCATCACTTCTGTCCCCAACAGCAAAGGCTGATTTAAGTCAGTTGAGCTGTTGCCCATTTCTAGAGGAAGGGGTAGAATGAAAAGAGGTAAATAATCCCAGCTGGACATAACCTACTTTCTTGTTTACAAGAATAAAAATCACTCTCCTGAAGCTGCTGCCGTTGTGCCAGCAGGTTTACTCATGTCAGCGGAGGTGGACGTGTCATGATGAGGCTAGTGAAGCATGTCATGCTCTTGTATTGTATTTGACCTCCAAATGCTCAAAAGGAAATCACAAAACATACAGCTTCTCTCAAAGACGCTGACATTTTTTCCCCTCCTAATAATCATTTAAACCATTGGTTCATAACTTGTAGTGCACATCAAAATCAGCTGGGAAAGGTTTTTTCTCTCTGTTCTGGCTTCCAGCAGAAGTTCATCCAAGGCCAACCAAATAGATGTTTAAAGGTTTATGTGTTTTTTTATAAATTATCTGGAGCAATGCTTATATAACTCTGATAAGTGCCACTGGATAGAAAGCCCTGATTTACAATATGGTACTTATTATCACAAAGGCTAACAATTTTAGACTGACATTTTAGACTGCAAAAGAGATGATTATTTTTCATAGCATTTGAGGAATGGAGAATTATTTGGTTACATAATGTTTCCATAGTACTTGACATCAAATCTCTTTTTATTTTCAATGACTCCATAAATTTCAAGATTTTCAATCATAAGCTAAATATGTAAGAAGTCTTCATATGAAAACATAAAATATCTTCAAAGCTTATAACTCTCTTATGTTAATTATATTTTTTATTGCACAATCAGTAAGCATTTAGATATTTTGGGACCATTTAAACTCTCCAATTGAAATACAATGTGTTTGTTAATTCTTTTTTAAAATCAGAAACCTTCAGCTCTAACACTGTGGTGATAAAAACATCATTAATAAAAATAAATAGATTCAATCACTCATTCATTCGTTCATTCATCAAATATTTATTGAATACATACTACAGGTCAAGCATGTTTTAAGAACTGGGAATACGGCCTTAAAAAAAGAGACAAACAGATAAAGTATATGACCATTTAGAACTTCCAGGTAAGGTGTATTTGAGAAGGGAAGTGGTCAGTAAACAGTTAATATATGTTATAAAGAAGAGCTCATAAAAGATAAAGCAGCAGTGTAAAGGGCTAGGAAGAGCTGGAGGCCAGGGCTAATCTATATGAAGTGGTTAATAAAGGTTAATGATAAGTTGACCTAAAGTTAGGGAGGCAACAAGTCACGTGGAGACCAGGACAACGTTACTGTGGTCGGAGGGAACGGCACGTGCAAAGGAACCTGCTTGACGTGCTCCAGGAACAGCTCCAGGAACAGCAAAGGGCAGGAAGCTGTTATGAAATAGGCATGGGGGTGGGGCAGCTTGGAGTCAAAGGTGGTAATGGGAGATTTTTAGAAAGCATTATAGGCTACAGCAGTTTGCTAGGGCTGCCATAACAAAGTACCACAAACTGCGTGACTTAACAGAAATTTATTGTCTCACAGTTCTCGAGGCTGGAAAAGTCCAAGACCAAAGTGTTGGCAGGATTGGTTCCATCTGAAGGGTGTGAGGGAGAATCTGTTCCGGACCTCTCTTCTAGCTTCTGCTGGTTTGCCGGCAATCTGTGACATTCTTTGGCTTGTAGAAGTATCACTCTGTCTCTGCCTTTATTTTCACCTGGTGTTCTCCCTGTGTGCATGTCTGCCTCCAGATTTCCTCTTATATAAGGACACCAGTCATATGGAACTAGGGCCCACCCAACTCAGTGTGACCTCATCTTAACTAATTATATCTGCAACAACCTATTCCAAATAAAGTCGCATTTGTATGTACTGGGGGTTAGGATTTCAACATGTGACAGGAATATTTTGAGCAGAAAAATGACATGATCTGCCCTCCACTGTAAAAAGATTGCTTTAGCAGCTCTTTAGACAGCAGACTGCAGTCAGGCAGTGGTGGCAGCAGCAAAGCAGGATGATAATCTTGAAAGTGGTGCGGTTTGGCTTCTGAATATATTTTAAAGATTTGACTGACAGGCATTTCTTATGGATTAGAGACAGGGTGTTGAAGGAAAAAAGTCACTGACAGATCCAGGGTTTTTGGCCTGAGTAATCAAAATAATGAAGTTACCACTTACTGAGATGAGAAAAACTGAGTTAGAGCAGGCATTTGGTGGAGAAATCAGAAGTGTTTTGACATATTTTTTGAATTACCTATTAAACACCCAAGCAGAGATGTCAAGTTNTGACAGGAATATTTTGAGCAGAAAAATGACATGATCTGCCCTCCACTGTAAAAAGATTGCTTTAGCAGCTCTTTAGACAGCAGACTGCAGTCAGGCAGTGGTGGCAGCAGCAAAGCAGGATGATAATCTTGAAAGTGGTGCGGTTTGGCTTCTGAATATATTTTAAAGATTTGACTGACAGGCATTTCTTACGGATTAGAGACAGGGTGTTGAAGGAAAAAAGTCACTGACAGATCCAGGGTTTTTGGCCTGAGTAATCAAAATAATGAAGTTACCACTTACTGAGATGAGAAAAACTGAGTTAGAGCAGGCATTTGGTGGAGAAATCAGAAGTGTTTTGACATATTTTTTGAATTACCTATTAAACACCCAAGCAGAGATGTCAAGTTTTTTGCCCATTGTCTTTATTGGATTGTCCTATTGTTTTAAAGATGCTCTTTATATAGTCTGCATACATGTACTATTGGTATATGTATATGTATTGGTATTGGTATTGGTAAATGTAAGTATTTTCAAAATAATGAAGTTACCACTTACTGAGATGAGAAAAACTGAGTTAGAGCAGGCATTTGGTGGAGAAATCAGAAGTGTTTTGACATATTTTTTGAATTACCTATTAAACACCCAAGCAGAGATGTCAAGTTAGATACACATTTGGAATTTAATCTGGAGATATAAATTTGTGAGAAGTACATGTATAGGTTCTTTAAACCAAGAGACTGGGTGAGTAATAATGTTGAGTACCTGTTAATAGACTTATTGACCACATGAGTATTCTCTTTTGTAAAGTTCCTGTTCATGACATTTGCCCATTGTCTTTATTGGATTGTCCTATTGTTTTAAAGATGCTCTTTATATAGTCTGCATACACGTACTATTGGTATATGTATATGTATTGGTATTGGTATTGGTAAATGTAAGTATTTGGGATATCTTCACCCAGTTTGAGTCTTCTCTTTTTACTCTCTTAATAGTGTCTTTTGATAAACAGAAATCCTTTTTGTTTGGTGGCTGGCCGGTACATGGGTCGAACCCTGGACCCTGGTGTTACCAGCACCACACTGTAACCAGCTGAGCTAACCAGCCAGCCCCTAAAAACTCTTAATTTCAACAAAATACTATTGATACCTTTCCCTCCATGGTTAGTCACACGAGTGTTTGGTGGCTGGCCGGTACATGGGTCGAACCCTGGACCCTGGTGTTACCAGCACCACACTATAACCAGCTGAGCTAACCAGCCAGCCCCTAAAAACTCTTAATTTCAACAAAATACTATTGATACCTTTCCCTCCATGGTTAGTCACACGAGCTGTGTCCTCTTTAAACAATTGTTCTCTATGAAAGGTAGTGAAGATACTCTCCTAGGTTTTCTTCAAGAACAGTTGTTCTATTTTACATATTTTAGGTCTATTATCTGTCTTGAATTAATTTTTATGTATGGTATTAGGTAGGGGTCAACATTCACTTTTTGTTTTTCCCATACAGATGTCCACTTGAAGAAACACTATTTAGTGAAATTTATATAAGAAAACAACATATGGTGGTTACTACTTCCTAGAAATATTATTTTACCAGGTGAGATAGCCAGGAGATCCTCACTTGGCAGTAGATTAAACTATGTGGTCAGGAGACTCTCATTTACCCATTACTCCACATGGCAGTGTTGAAGATTTATTAAGTATTTTATGCTGGGCTTTAGGAAATTCTCTGGCAATACAGCTGCCATAAAATTTAGTTTGGCTACTTGTTTATAAGATTCCTAGGGAATCCAGAGGTTAATTACCAAAGCCACGGATTTTATGGGGGCTTGGTTTTAAGTCTGTATATCATCTCTGTACAATAGTTTCTGTTTTCTCAACATGCTGCCTGTCACTCACCCATTACTTTATTTCTAACCTGAGCTTTGCACATGAAATGAAGTTGTAGGTCAGTTAAGCAGGAAAGCTGTGCCCTGCTATGCAATCCGCACGCACGTTGGTAGAGGAAAATTTTAAGAAAGGCAGCGTGTAGAAGGTATTAGGGAAAGGAGGGTGAGAGGTTGGTATACAAGGCTATCTTCAGTTTTCTAGCTCCTAGGGATCACCAGTCTTATGTCACTGGTTTACCTCTCTTCCTTAACTCAAATTCAATTAAGCTGGAAGCAAGGAATTTGTTGTTTGCAGGTCAAAAAGGGAAAGGGTTACCTCTGAGTCATTTTTGTTCCCAAGCCAAAGGCTCTCTCTTAGCAAAGCTGTACCTTTCTGGTTTCCTATGTCATCTCTTTCTTGTAAGGGCCTTCCTGAAAATCACAGGAAGGTCACAAGACGTGGCCAACACATTCTAATATCCTAACATTTTTCTACCAAGTCCCATAAAATTTCAAACTTTGTATGCACATACATGGGCACACTATCAACAGGTTAACAGTTTAAGATTTCCAACTTTGCTGCCGATTTAAGAGCCCACCACAGCACATAACCATAGACAATTAGCCTTAGAGGAGCTGTTTTGTAGAATACAGCTTTCACGCAGAAGAAAGTCTTTATGTAACCATGGCTCACAGCACAGCTCATGAGAAAATGCTGCAGGACTCAGTGCTCAGGAAGAGCAAGATGAGAAGAGCTAATTAGGAACTTGGTGAACTACCTGTTCATCCTATGGAGTCACAGCTGCCTGGGAGGCAGATAACACCTGTGTCTCAATGATGAGCTGAAAAATTACAGAACTAATCATAAGACAACAAAAGCACAGAGTCTGTCAGATTTGCACAGCAGCCTCCACCTTTTGTTTCTCAGCCTTTGCCCTTAACAACTCTAGCTGAGGCTCTTGGGCCTTTGAGACAGTTTTAGTTTTACTGTCTCCTGAGACATCTGATAATAAAGCTTCCTGCCTTGCACCAACATTTGGGACTGACAAGTCTTTTATTTTTGAGGGGAGAGCAGCCGAACTTTGGGCACCAGTAACACTGGGAAGGAAATGGGGACAAGTCACGGTCCCTAATCCATTTTTGACTCGATCAACAAGATAATGAGTAAGAGAGGTTGAGAGATTTGTTCAGAATAAAACAATTGTTGAGTGATTCTACTCAGATCTCAGTGTGAATTTATCTCCAAAGACTCTTTTGAACTATATTTCACATTATAAACCCTAAAAACTAAGCCTCATCAATTTTTCCTTCATAATACATCTGGAGGATACCTCACAATTTCATAAATAACTGTGGGTTCTTACAATGATGAAAACCCAGTGTAAGGGAAGCAGACATAACAGGATTTTTAAAGGGTGAAGAGGCATTATGTGGGGAGAAAATGTTCCCAATATGCCCTTCTAGAGGTAGTTTTTCCCTGTGAAAATTTCTGCTATGCTTCACACACTCATATTTGAATGGCTCTTTGCATATTTTAAGGACCCTAGAGAAAAACTCGTTATTTTGAAGACTAGCAGTTCAGAATTTGATATTATGCTATCAACAACTGTAAAGAATGAATTGTACTCTGTGGAAATAAAGCAAGAAATACAAAAGAAAAAAGTTCACAACATTTTCAAATACATTAGTTCTATCCATTTGTATGTAACTAATTGTGTTAGTCCATTTGTGTTGCTATAACAGAAATACCTGAAACTGAGTAATTTATGAAGAACAGAGGTTTGTTTGGCTTAATATTTTGGGACAGCTGCATCTGGCATGGGGCCTCAGGCTGCTTCTACTCATGGCGGAAAGTGGCAGGCAGCCAGCAGGTATAAATAGATCATATGGTGAGAGGAAGCAAGAGAGAGAGAGAGGGGAGGTGCCAGGGTCTTTTAAATAACCAGCTCTTGCAGGAACTAATAGAGCGAGATCTCACTCAGGACCCTCACCCCGCAGGGAGAGCATTAATCCATTCGTGAGGGATCCGCCCCCATGACTCAAACAGCTTCCAGCACTGCCACATTGGGGATCAGATTTTCACATGAGTTTTGGCAGGGACAACACATCCAAACTCTATTACTAATCAATGTCAATTATGCATGGATATTATTTACATAGTTTTAATAGAACCAATACTCAACAAACTGTCAGCAGTCCATCCAAATGTTTTATGTACTGAATTTTAAGTAATATAATTCCACTGGAACTTTAGAATTCAGGCTCTGTGTGAAATTCATTTGCTCTTCCTATAAAATCAGTGAACTTGTATTGCAATTACATTATCCAAAGCATTGGCACTTAAAAAGTGTTCCCATGGACAAAGTACTATACCACTGTTAAGTATTTTTTAATGAAAATTAAACGTATTATGAATGGCATTTAAGTTAATAGTAATTATATCCTTTGAAAGTTTTGATTATTTCAGACATGTTGGGTCATTTGAATGAAAGAAGTGACAATCTTGGGAACTAAGCTACCAAATTAATCTTTAATAAATAGTGCAAATTATATGCACATAATTATATGCAAATTATAACGTGAATTTTGTGAATTCATTTACTCTTTACAAAATTATCCCTTAAAAAAAGAGAGGATTCATCTTTTACTTAACTCCTTACAAAAATCTTTCAAATTTTAAGTCACTTTCAATTATTTGATTTATAGCAATAATGTATTGTTTGGAAAAGTCATATGATCTTAAAATCTCAATAATTCACAATGCTTATAAAAGTCCCCTGACGATCAGTTTAAGAATAAAAAGGAGACAAAATAATTTAACACGGATTGATTAGTTACACAGATTATTCCTGTGTGTACAACCTTAAAATTTTAACTATTGTTTTTTTGTGTGCCATTAAAATCTAATGGTTTACTGTATTTTTGACCAGGTTCTTATGGTTTGCAATAGAATTTCCAGTGATAGCATGAAACATATATTTAGAAAACTGTGACATATCCAACAACTTTGATGGAAGAAAACCATTGTTACATAAATCAATACATTACCATGGTCACTTATGAAGAATGATGCAAAGATTCATGTGAAAAATTTGAATGAGTGAAGAAATATTCTCGTTTCTACCATAAATTCTTCAGCTTCACTGAACTGCTTCATCCACCCAACTAAAATTCAATATATTAGAGTTGGCTCAAAGTTTTCATGGATCTTTTCGTTGGAAAGAGAAGAGACTGTGCTGTACGTGGGCATAGAGGTGGCTTCAGTGCTTACATTTAGGACTTGTAGAATCTCCATCTTGAAGGAAACAGTACTAAAAGGTTGTTGGCGTATGTTTAAATACTTTAAATGCTGAACCTCCAGCAGCTCATTCTGTCTCTGGATATTCCTTTTGTTAAATGTTTCCTTACCTTGAACTACACTTACCTCCCTGCTGTCTCCCCCCTCATAGATGATACTGACACGGTTGCAGACGTGTTGAGCAAGTCTGACATCTTCATATATGAAGAAAGCTGATAGGTTCCTGTTTTGTCCTGCTCACTAACTCTGAATCCCAAAGATCCCAAAATAGAAAATAAGAAAATTTGCAATTGAGCATTTAAAAAAACTGTATCAACGATAGTAGCTTAAAAACTCCATGAAAACTGAAGCTGTGACTATCTTTTACTGCTGTATCCTCTGCAGTAAAGAGAAGATATTTGATAAAGATTTCCCGAAAGAATAAATCACAAGAAAATAATTGCTATTCTATCATAGTTGATTAAAACACCGTTTCAGTTTATAGATGGACTTGGAGGAAAGTTGAGGGCTTGACTATAGTCAAGCAGAAAAATCAAATAATTTCCCCATCTATATTCAATGCCATTAATATTCTAAATCTAAATCACATATTTTAACAATCATTAAAAGACATGTCCTTGGTATAAAATGAAAAAGTTATTTGAAAATTAACATTTGTATTATAAAGCTTTGCTTTTTCCCAATATACACTTCCCCAGTTGGTATTTAAAAAAACAAAAGAAAAACATAAAAACTCCAAGGCTTTAAATTTCCACTTTATTGACAAAGTGAGGGTGTCAAGGTTGTACTGTGTCCAAAATCATAATTTAGCAGTTAAAGATTCAAATCCAATTCTTTTAACTAAACTCAGTAAAAAGAGGAATAGAGACCTTCTGAAAAAATTCTCATTTAAAAGTTACCAAGTAACAATTACAAAATATTTCAAACCTATGAATCTCAGGTTCTTCATCTATAACATAAGGGGACTAGGTTACAATCTGATCTTTCTCAAGTCTGCTTAAACTCTAAACTTGTTTCCGTAGTTATGAGTAACTTACAATTTTAATAAAAGGAAAAAATGTTTTGTGGAAGATCAGTCTTAGCTGCTGTCATTGCATGCACAGAGAACTATTCATTATCACAAACAACCAAAAGATACTTAGTAAAAATTACAAACAATTGCATGTTTTCAATTACTTTATTTTAGAAAAACAAAAGTTAACAATTGGTTCCATAAGGCAGGGTACCATGAATTCAACAAGTTAGTAATACAGACTCTCAAAAACCTTTACAGATTAGTCCAAAGTAGAAAATTATTTTTTGCTCACTCCTGGACTCACACACACTCAGAAAAAAATATATATTTATAAAAAATAAAATGGCAAACCTAATTCCACCAATTGATAGTCTTAATATCCTATACTGGTTTATTTGAATAATTTCTGTATAATAGCTCAGTGATTTTTTTCTTGTTCTACCACCATACCATACAAAGCAACGATGAAAACATTTATTTTGCAAAACCAAAAAAGCCCCCCAAATACACAAAACATCATTAACAACAAAATCCACTAAAAAACAATACAGCTAATTGTTTTAACTACTCATACAGACCCTTTCTTCAACCTGTGTAGACACTTGGCATCTTAATGCTATTTCTAAACCAGGAAGCACTATGTGTGATGAAGAAAATAAAAATTCTAGGTCTAGTGCACCTCAAACAAGTTTCAGATAATAGTAGCCAGAAAAACATTGATGCACAAAATGAAACAAAAAGATTGCAAGCTATAATGGCATGCAGAGGGTACTTGATAAAAACATGTATTTTCTCTTTGAAATATCCTTAAATATTAATCTGAGCACCAGATTCAGCAACAGCGAGGATCTAGAATTTTGGACTTTTAGAAATAGAGCTTTGTTCCAACTGAAAGAGAAGGCAAAACCTCCAGCTTTCTGCAGGACCTCACTACTGATATGTAAACATGATAAGATTAGTCACTGAATTAAAATATTTATGTTCTTCTACTAGACTCAGTTATTAAGAGATCTGCCTTTATTTTGAAGTAATTTTTCCTGAAATGAAAATATCATAGTAAGCTCTGACGTCACATTAAAGGGAAAAAGCATACTAGTGAACAAATTTAAAAATCTGTTTTGTGAGCAGTTTGACAATGTAAATAAAAATACTCAAAAGTAAAAAGCAAAATTTTAATACAAAAACGGAAAAAATAAAATTATTCATTACAAACCACCTACATATTTTGTTTTCCCAAAAGACACACTTTCAAAGCACAACTAGAATATGAGGCAACAGAAGAGTTGTGAAAAGGATAACAACTAAGGCTTTCATTTATAAAGGACAACATCACAGAATACAAAGCAAAATCACTGGATTTTTGTTTGCTGACATGTTAAGCTTTATCCCCACCCACCTGATATCTTTCATTTACAGGTGATGATGGACAAAACAAAATATGCAGATGACTAACAACTGATAGTGACAAGCATGAAGAAAAAAAAATGAATGATATTTTCTATAACTATTTCCTCATGTCACTGCTAAATTTGCACTTCCTTACTAGACCGAATCTCAAATGAGGCATCTGCACTTATGTAAGCTTTTCACTATTGCAAAACAAGCTTGACCACAGGGAACATTACTATTTATCTTCCCAAAGAATGTCTCATTATTCTTTGGAGAAAAATCTACTTGTTAATTAACAGCACTCTCCAGTTTCCATTTAAGAACTTTTCATTCTAGTATTTCCCAAAATTCCCTGTGACTATATATCTGTTTCATTATTAAATAATAAAAATGGGGTGCCAAACATTAAGAATGAGTAATTATTAAATACTAAAAGGGCACATGAATATAATAAAACAATGACTAGTAATTCCTTAAGATACAAGTTTCAGTTTAGTCCTGATCAATATGGCATCGGAAACAACCAAAGACTGCCACTGCTGACCAAAGCCAATTTCAGTGTCGGGACCATCAATTACATATTTTTAAAATGATTAAACATCTAAAAATGTTCAGGACAATCCTTTATAATTAATAACTAAATCATTCAATGAATAACCACCCAAACAACAGTTACCTAATAAAAATTCTAAACTTGGGTAAAATGAAGTCCTCAAAAATAACTAATCTACAATAAATACAAAACTGTTACTTAAAAAAATACCAATTTTTAGACACTACTTGGGATAGAATTCCTATATTATTTCACTATAGATAGAAGAGGTTACTCATTGATATGGGTGCCAGAATTAACAGAATAGAGAAAGTAACTGTTCAATCTCTTTTTTGCACTGCATGTGACTTTTGTCACTTGACATGCTAATTACATCACTCATTATTCATTCTGAACACAGTTACACCCACAGCATTACATAAGAGATGTGTCAATAAATTGTGTGTGTGTGTGTGTGTGCAAATACACACATATTTTGGACTACGAGTTACCATAAAATTTATATACCATACACATAAAAATATGATATATATTACTTTTCAAAAAACAGATTATCAAAGAAAATTTTAGAAGAAATCTTCATATATAAAATAGAAATGGAACAAAACAAAAAGACTAAGGTATTATGGCTAAAGGAGGGTAGGATTAACAGAAACACTTCCCTTCCTGCAATGACCCAAGAGACACCATCTAAGAGTATTTATTCCAGGGCATGGATTCAAACCACCGTTCCCAGTAAATCCTGTTTATTTTGAAAAGGTCAATAACGAGACTACTTTTCCCACTATATAGGCCCATATGAAAATTTTATAATAATGCAACTGAGTATAAAGTTAAAAAGTAACATTGCCTCTCCTTTAAAAATAATAACAAAATAAAACCACTATGCTATATAAAAACCATATTATTCTTAACCTCATAATCTTAATTTGATACATGGAAAAAGTTATCAGTTCTCCTTAAAGTGCCTACATTTTAAAGACTTAATTTTGTCCATATAAATCTTATCCAAAATATATGAAGAGGATAGATGGTTAGGAGATGGAACTTATTACTTTTCTATATCAAACACGTATCTTCTACCTGACTGACCAATTTAAATATTCTGCCAAGAATCTTAACTTTGTCACAGAATATTCAGATAGAGAAACATGCAAATAGAACTGATCTGTTATAACACCTATAGGTAAACTTTGATGGAGTGCTTTGACTTTGTTAGTTTTAGACAAATCATCTCTTTGCTCCAAACATCTCCACATTTATGGAAGGAGTACTTTAATCCATGCTGTTGATATTAGCAAAATACAAATAACATGTTTTCTTCTGTAAAGATCATGATTAAATGTCTAAATTCAATAAATAGATTCTTTAATAATTTGAAATCCTATCAAATATTTTATACTAGTAAAGTCTCAATCTTTCTTCTTTTCTAATACATCCTTGGGTTCTTGCACTGCAGGCACTAAAGATCCTCCACTGCTTGGCTCCTGTTTTTCTTTGCTCTCTTCTATCTGTTCTTGGCTTTCAATTTCACTCTTAGACACTTCATATCGTTCTTCGATATAACCTCCATCTGTGTCAGCTGTGTAGATACCATAGCACATGATACTGATGACACCCAGTGGCAGGCCAAAGAGAAAGCAGCCCATAAGTGGTGAGCTCTTGAATATAGACTGTGGAAAGATAATTAAAACTCAGATGTAATTCTGATAGAAAAAGCATGAAATAAATTTAAAACCATTACAGATTTCTTCCTTTTGCTGCTGTTCAACTTGCTTTGGGTTAGAATCAATGTCAATATTTCTGCAGTAACTACCATGTTAAAGACATACTGTAAGAGATACAACCCTATATGCACCTGTGCAGGTGTGCATGTGTGTGCATGTCTGTGTACAGAACCATCTACTGGCAACAGCAGAAGGCACCAAATACTCACCTGTAAGAGATACAACCCTATATGCACCTGTGCAGGTGTGCATGTGTGTGCATGTCTGTGTATAGAACCATCTACTGGCAACAGCAGAAGGCACCAAATACTCACTAACCTTTTCTAAAGACACTTACTCTTCTCACGTTATCCACAAAGTTCTCTAAGATGGTTACTACGTGCCAACAGTTCTGAAATTGCTTCCTGAACTATTAAGAATCTGCTCAAGGAGAAGGCTGGATTATTTAACATGAAGAAAGTACACACATATTTTCATCACATAACATTTTAAATATTTTTTACTCATCTGGTTAGTAGTAAAGCCTCATTAACTTATTAAATTCCCTTAATTTATATACTGCCTCCTCAGCTGTCAGAAAAGTAAAAGTAATTTTACTGAATAGATTTTAAAAGTATAACATATTCTATGGGCTGCATCTATTCTATAACTTTTGTTAATACAGACAAGGTCAGAGGACAGAAAGATCACTTTGGATTGAAATAACAGAAGAAGGCTTCACAGATAAAGGTGTGTTTTGAAGGGGAAATTTAAGGATGAGTAAGAATGTGGCAGGGCAAGGTACGATGTTGAGCACTAGCAATTAGCGCAGGAAAGATTATGCAACACTCAAAACCCAATGAGAATATTTCAGATGGGCAGAGTATTCTGATGTGTACCACTGCAGAAAACGATCAAAATCGATTATTTTAGTAACATTAACTGTGCAGTGGTATACAGAATTGATTAGAGACTGAGAAAAAGGAAGTGTTGAAACCACGCAAAATTGAGAATAGCAGTTAGACATAATGTGACAGGGCTCAACCCATGCTGGTGGCAACAGAAAAGCAAAGTAGTGTCTGACAAATTGAGGGATACTATGCAAAAATCAAAGATTATCAGAATTTACTTCTAACCAATAAAGAAGGGTAGCTATATTTTCCTGACTGCTTTTGGCTACAATGAATGGAAATGCCCATGGAGCAGCTCAAGGTAGAAAACTGGAACTAAATTTAGGATTCAGACAAATTTAGGAATGTCTCTGCTGTCAAGGTGACTGAGAGTTACAGCTGGAAGAGAAAGAACAAACTCTTAGAGTTCCAAGCAGAAAAGGGCAGAAGGAAGAAAGAGACTCTGAAAAACACTGAACTGGAGGTGGTGAGAGCAGGGAGAGTAGTGATTACATGATCACAGTAACAAGGGAAAGGAGAAGGCCAAGGAAGGAGGCATTGCATTTACAGAGTAAATACATCAACAGATGGAGTAATTAGTAGGCAGTTGGTGAGCCTGGGCATTAGTTTGATAGAGTAAAAAGAAGAGGAAATTAAAATGGCAGAAATAATCAGGAGAGGCAACAGTGAAGAAAGACAAGGAAACATATATAGAAACTAATTACAAAAGGAAAGAAAAAAGTGTAATCAGGGCAGACATGTCAATTTGAGTTATTCAAGTTATCGACTATGTTTAGATAATATCTACTATGTTTAGAATAAACACTGGGATGAACAAATGGAAGAAAACATTGTTGGAAAGCATGTGACCCCACCACATTATAATTCCACATTTAAAGTCTACTTTTTAAAGAGAGAATGAAAGAAAAAAAGAAATAACAAAAGAAAGGAAGAAAGGAGAGGAGAAAGGGAAGGAAAGATCTGTAAACCATCCTAATTATTTACCAACTGGGGAAAGTACAGAATTAATAGGATGTTTAAAACTTTAAGATCTAAAATTCTGACTGGAAAATGAGAAGGAATGACTTCCCAAGACGCATAATTTTCTTCAACAAAAATGACCAATTCACAAAAGAAAGCACTTAGTGGAACTAAAAATTTCATATTATCTACCCTTTCATCAAATCACAGAAATTATTAAGTAAAACCTTCACACGTGGATTGAGGAAATAAAGTCAAACTAACAAGTGAATTGATTCTGAATTTCAATTAACTCAAGAATCATACAGAAATGAATAAAAGAAACTTAATTTCTACCTAACGAATATATTTTCTTAATGTAAATACTGATTAGTTCTGCTGGTTGGTTAGCTCAATTGGTTAGAGTGTGGCCTTACAACACCAAGATCAAGGGTTCAGTTCCCCATACCGGCCAGCCACAAAAGAAAAAAAAAAATGCTGATTAGTTCATATCCTGCAAATTAAAGACATATTTTGACCTAATCCTTTGAAATTCCAGATTTGACTATAGTTAGACATAAAGAACCTATACATTTTTAATTACCAATGACACTAAACAAACTGTCACAACTTACCACAATAGTAGATTTGGCGTCGAATACTATTCTTTTCAATCTCTGCAAAATGCTATCACCTCCTTGGGCCTTCGTTTTAACAGGAAAAAAAGTTAAATTGTTATTAAAGTACTATTACTTCATTTTTCTATGTTATATAATCTTAATAATTGTACATCAAAGGTTGACTACAAAATACTACATAAATCACCTGGAAAAGTTGGAAAGTAAACATCTACTGTTTTTTCTTGTGCCACATTCCTCCGCCTTCTTGTGTTAACACACCCTGATTCTCCTCTGAAGAATTCATCCACCCCTATTCATAATCCCTGCAGCTTGACTGAAGTTATCCCACTCCCAGAGTCCAGGCCTACCCAGTTTTGAGTTTAGCCAGGATTACTAAACCCAAGCTCCTGCAGGGTACCTCTGCTATTGTGTACAGAGAGTACCCCTGAGGAGGAAGCTCAACAAGAAAAGGAAGAGAAAAATTCCTGATGAAAACAAATCAAATCTCTGCATTCAGCCATCTCTGAAGTCTGGCTCATTCTTTGAATTTCTGAGATATATGAATCAATAAAAACTCTTTGTTGTTAAACAGTTTGAGTTGGGTGTCACTAACTTAGAAAAAAAGGGCTGTCACTCATACAGGTAAATTTCATTAAAAAAAAAATTTGTTTTCACAAATATAAAATTCCTACTATGTGATTAGGAGTGTCTTTCAAACTTCTTGACCTTGACCCAAAGTAGATATACTTGCAACTGAAAGCCTACTTTCAAATAAAGTTTGTGCAAAGCTGAAACAAAAGTTCCACAAAATAGTAACTAAACTTCATGAAAGCAATGAAGTCTCCTATTTTCTTTTTTATTCTATTCTAGTCTACTGAATTAGGATGCATGCTGGTTGCAATCTGATTGTGATATGAGGTGATTTCATGACCCTCTGAGTTTCAATCCACAGTTTGAAAAACACTGCAGTAAGATTTATAGAAAAACTGAAAAAATAAGACTATCTTTTCATTTCTGAGAAATACCTTACAGGATTATATTTGTAACTCTCCACTGGGGCTCTGATTCTCAATACATTTCCCTCACTATTAAGAAACTACGGTCTTATTTGCAGATTTTCTTAGAAAACCAATCGTAATAACTTAATCCAACTGTAGATTTGGACCTAGAAAGGTATTAAGAGCCAGGGAAGCTCACTACTAGAATTACTCCACACAGTGTAGACTTCTTAGCATCCCTAGCCCCCAACCAACAACACCTCCCCATCACCCTGACAACCAAAAATGCCCTCCAAAGAACCCCTAAAGAGGCATTAACAACTACTAGCAACCTCTTCCATAAGAGAACCTTCTGCATTGGGAGGATGTGAGTCTCCTGTTACAGAAGAGCAATGTATGGAAGCCCATCTCCCTTCACCCCCAGGTGATACTCCTTTCAGAATTAGAAGTAGAGGGGGCCGAGCCCGTGGCGCACTTGGGAGAGTGCGGCGCTGGGAGCGCAGCAACGCTACCGCCGCGGGTTCGGATCCTATATAGGAATGGCTGGTGCGCTCACTGGCTGAGTGCGGTGCGGGCAACCCCACACCAAGGGTTGTGGTCCCCTTACCGGTCACGAAAAAGACAAAAAAAAAAAAAAAGAATTAGAAGTAGAGAAATGAACTAGATTCACCTCTACCTCTTCCCTGGTCCCCTTACCGGTCAAGAAAAAGACAAAAAAAAAAAAAAGAATTAGAAGTAGAGAAATGAACTAGATTCACCTCTACCTCTTCCCCATCATTCCTTTGAAATGGACATTAACAACTTACTTCTACTGTGCCATCCAAAATGTTATTAATGAACTGGACCATGTCTTCAGCATTCTTAATCTGTCTATCTAGCAAGAAGTATTGTTGGTTTGAAGTATTCAGTACAACTACAGTTGGGACTGTCAATTCACTGAAAACATAAAAACAAAGAAATAAAAACAGACATTAAACATAGTGATAACAAACATTCTGATACTTACTTATATATCAGTAGGTATAATTACAGGAGGGAGCTATATTAATAGCTTTGCCTCCCTTTGCCCGTATGAAGAAAATTTCAAATTTTACATTGATTTTGAAACTAGTTAAGATTATATAAAAAACACTAATATACAATGCAATAGAGACAGCTGAGTGATCATGATTTATCTTAATGATAAAAATTAAGGTGTCTGGAGTATGACTTTCTGGGCAGTTTTATTCCTTGCCACAAATTCACTTTCAATATCATCACTGTTAATCATACACCACCCCACATCAGTTAAATGGTAACCAGACAGGTAAGAGCATGGTTTCTGGAGTTATACTACTTGTGTTTATATTCAGGGCTTTCTCTTAAAGGTGCAAGTAATTTAGCTTCTTATATGTAATGTTTTTCATTTATAAAGAGGGGATGCAACAGTACCTACCTTGCTATAAAAATTACACGAGAAAATTCAAGTTAAACATTCAGCACAGTGTCTTGTACATAATACATGTTCAATGAGCACTAGCACAAATTCTCTGAACTCCCACCATCACACTATTACGTCATCACATCCTCAGGAAGTGCTTTAGTCATATACTAGACAATAGTTCAGTTTGCAGATGAAAAATTATACAATATTACCAATATGTGCCACTCAATGCCTTAATTTTATTGTCTTTGGGAACAGGTTTTTGCATAGTCATAAAAAAGGGAGTGCTTAATACCATGTCCCATGCATCATTCTATGGTTATTCGTATGCCCATGTCTACATGAAAGTATTATGTTAAAGTATAAGCTTTTATAGTAGGAGCATGTTACACAACTCTATTGTCACCACATAAGTAACTGAGTCCAGTGGACTGCTTTATTGTTCATAATTCTTTATCCCTCCCTGTACCGCACCCTTTTCCATGTCACGTGACCCCTGACATTGGGCTCAGCCATTTTGACCTGGTCAATGGAGAGTTGAGAGATGTGACTTCAGCAGAGGTTTGAAGAATGCTAGCGTGGTTGGGCTGGCTGGCTTGTATTTCTGACTGTCATGAGAACACCTCCCAGGAAAATATCCTGCCAAGAGTCAAGGACCTGGAAGACGTGTGCAGTAGGCCTGAATCTAACTGGTAGTTTGGAGCCACATCTAGCTGTGCCCAACTAAGGTCAGCCACCCCAGAATAAGTGAGAGAGAATAAATGATTAATGCTTTAAACCACTGGGTAACAGGTGCTTTATAGTCCAGTATTATATATTAGGCAAGAATTAACTGGTTGTGCATTTAATAAAATCTTAGCTCCACTCTTGTTCATAAAAACACACGAGATAGCTTTTAAATTTATAGCTGTTTAGTTATTATCATAATGCATGAGAAGCAAAAAATTATATTTTTATGAAATGGATTGGAACCTGGCCTTCTTACAAAAACACATTTTATGGAAAAGTTAAATACCCAATTGAACTAGGAAACAAATGTTTGTTTTGAAGTAATTTAATTTGAATAAAGATGGAAAATAAGATTTCATCCTATTCCTTCTTAATTATATTCACAAAAACCCAATACAAAATAATTTCATAGCTCAAAGGTCTTAGAGTACCTTATTTATCTTGACAAAAGTTAAAAAAAAAGTCAATGCTAAAATAATTTTATCTTATATAATATCTTATATTTGCCCTACGTTAAAAACATTTTAGGCAGCAATAGCTATTAAATTCCACTAATTTATCTGTCCATATGAATGTCATGGGAGCTAAGAGGTTTGGAATAAGATTTGGATTTGAGGACTAGATCTCTTTAACTTATTTGTCTTATTTGTTGGGCAGCCTCTGGAATTATTATTCAACTTCCTTGAGTTTCTTCTAAGAAATTTCAATTGCCCCATCTATACGAAATGGAAATAATAATAGTACTTATACCTCACTGAGATACTGTAAAAATTAGAAAATATACATTGACCACTTAGTGCAGAGTTGGCCAGAGGGTAAGGGCTTAACAAGTCAATATATGCCTTCTCTCAAAAAAATAATAAATAAATAAAAATGAATGAATGAATGAATGAATGAATGAATGAAGAAATAGTGCAGAGTTGGCCAGAGGGTAAGGGCTTAACAAGTCAATATATGCCTTCTCTCAAAAAATAATAAATAAAAATGAATGAATGAATGAATGAATGAATGAATGAAGAAATAAATACCCCCAAACAATAAGGGAGTGGGTGGTAGAGGGGGAAGATTACTATCAGTGTCCTAAGTACTTTAATTCCAAAGCAACTTTCACATTTTTTTCCTCTTATACTTTGTAAGAGTTGTATACAGTGATATCTAATGAATCAGATCTCTTTAAAAAGAGTTTCAAGAAAGCAGAATTACCTTGTTCCTCAAGACATGGAAAAATACACTCAGTATTATTTCCTATGTGAAATCATTCATATGGTTGAAACATTATTATAGCACTTCTAGCACATGAAGTCATTTTCTTTTAGTAAAATAATTTTAAAATGTCCATACTTCAGGGGGAAAAAGCCAAAAAACAAAATATATTTAATATGTGCATTAGTTTTCTACTGCTGCCATCACAAACTACCATAAATCCAACGCTTAGGACCACAGGCATTTACTACGTTACAGTGCTGTGGGTCAGAAGTCCTACGTGCCTGGCTGGATCCTCCACTCACTAGGTGGAAATCAAGCTGTCAGCAGGGCTGTGTTCCTTACTGGAGGCTCTGGGAAGAATACACTTCCAGGCTCATTCTATGTCGGACAGAATTTAGGTCCACACAACTGGAGGATTAAGGTCCTTGTTTCCTCGCTGGTTGTCAACCAAGGGTTGTTGTAAGCCTTGGAGGCCAGCCACATTCCCTGGCTTGTGGCCTTTTCCATCTTCAAAGCCAACAACAATGGGGAGCCCTTCTTACGCTTCAAATTTCCCTCATGTACCCTTCTACTGTATCATCTCTCTGCTTTCACTAGAGAAAGTTCTCTCCTTTTAAAGCCTCACATGATTCAATAGGGCCCCCCATAAATAATCCAAGATAACCTCCTATTTTAAGGTCCATAAACTTAACTGCATCTGCAAAGTGCCATTTGGCCTATAATTCACAAATTCTAGGAATTGGGGCACGGATATCTTTGGAGAACCATCCTGCTTACCACAATGTAGAAAACAGGTGAAAAGTGAAATGTATCTATTTTCCCAGTACAAATCACTTGTCTGACTTGCCTATGTGTCCTCTTAATTCCTTCATAAACTCCCTAGTTCCCCACTGTTTTTATATCCCCTGTACACATTCCTACTTATTTACCAGTAAATATATTATCTTCCAAATATTTTTGTACTCTGAAATTATGAGTTTTTTAAAAAATATCGATACTAGTTTTTAGAAAAAACACAAATATAGTTATTTCTATATAGTAAAGTGATATTAAAAAAATTTAAAACATTGTCATCTTGTAATGATTTTTTTTCCTCCTCCTAAGAGGATTCTCTATAAAATGCTGATTTTTTGGGGGGGCAGCTGGCCAGTATGGAGATCTAAATCCTTGACCTTGGTGTTACCAGCACCAACACGTTCTACCATGTTGACTAACCGGCCATCCCCAAGACGCATAGTATTTAAGACAATGACGGCATATATCTTCCACCTCTATCCTTAAATCTAAACATATTTTTAAAATGCCTATTCAGTTGCTTTGCACATTTTTTCTTTTTTTTTACTAGCATATTCATTACTACAAATCACACTTATTCTTTATGCCTTTCTCTCCCTCCCCATTCTAATAACCATAGGTTTGTTTCCTCCTTCTGAGAGATTAACTGTTTCTCTGTTGATGTGTTGCCTAGATGATCTGTCCAGTGCTGAGAGAGGTGTGCTCAGGTCCCCACTATTATCGTAGAGCAGATGCTTCTTCTATTACTCCGGAGTGTGCTTTGTGGAGAGAGACATCCTCTTTTCTTTTGTGATCTCTGCTGGTGACTCTCCATGTGTCAACACAGTCAGATGTCTGGTGGGTCACCTGCACAGTGACTGTAACTACTGCTGTGGTGACTAGCCACTTTTGCAGCAGCTGTGGCAACTGAGATGGCTATGGTGGGCTACCTGAATGGAAATGGTGTGCTCTTTACCTGGCAGCAGCTGCATGCCTGCCTGCAGGCGGGTGTGGTTTCCCCCGGCTCCATGCCTCAGGACCTCTGGTCGTAGCCCATTTTTTTTAACTGGATTATTAGTTTTTTGACCGTGAAGTTGTTTGAGTTCCTTACATATCCCAGATATTAATCCCTTGTCACATGTATAGTTTGCAAATATCTTTCCACTCTGTTGTTTCCTTTGCTGTACAAAAGCTTTTTTAGTTTGATATAATCCCAAATTTTCATCTTTTCTTTTGTTGTTTGTGCTTTTGGGGTCTTATTCATAAAGTCTTGGCCCAGTCCTACTTCCTGAAGTGTTTCCCCTGTTTTATTTCAGTAGTTTTATGGTTTTAGGTCTTACACTTAAGTTTTTAATCAATATGTGTTGATTTTGGTATATGGCAAGAGGTACATGCCTAGTTTCATTCTTCTGCATATAGATGTCCAATTTTCCCAGTACCATTTATTGAAGAGGCAGTCTTTCCCCCAATGTATGTTCTTGTTGCCTCTGTCAAAGATCAGTTGGCTGTAAGTATTTTGGGTTGAGTTGATTTCTGGGTTCTCTACTTTGTTTCATTGGTCCCAGTATCTCTTTACGTCAGTACCATGCTGTTTTGGTTACAATAGCTTTGTAGTATAATTTGAAGTCAGGTAGTGCCTCTGGCTTTTTCTTTTTGGCTCAATTTTGCTTTGGCTATTTGTAGTCTTTTGTTGTTCTATATGAATGTTAGGATTTTTTTTTCTATTTCTGTGAAAAATGTCATTGATATTTTGATGGGGATTGCACTGAATTAAATAGATAGGTTTGGGTAGTATGGACATTTTCATAATGTTAATTCTTCCAATCTAAGAGCATGGAATTTCTTTCCACCTTCCTGTGTCCTCTTTAGTTTCTTCAAATGACCAACAGGTACATGAAAAAAAAAAATGCTCAGTATCACTAATCACCAGGGAAATGCAAATCAAAACCACACTGCGATATCATCTCACCCGTTAGATTAGCCAGTGTTAAAAAGACCAAGAATAACAAATGCTGGCAAGGATGGGGAGAAAGGGGAACCTGCTACACTGTCAGTGGAACTGTAAATTAGTACAGCCATTATGGAAAACAGTATAGAGGTTCCTCAAACAACTACAGATAAAACTGCCATATGATCCAGCAATCCCACTACTGGGTATCTACCCAAAGGAATGGAAATCATCATGTTGAAAGGATACCTGCACTCCCATGTTTATCACAGATCTATTTACAATAGCCAAGATATGGACTCAACATAAATGTCCATCAACAGAAAACTAGATAAGGAAATATATATATACTCAATGGAATACTACTCAGCCATTTAAAAAAAAAAGACAGAAAAGAAAATAAATTCTGCCATTTACAGCAATATGGATGAGCTTGGAAAAAATTATGTTAAGTAAATAAGCCAGACACAGAAAAATACCACATGTCCTCACTCATAAGTGGGTGCTAAAAAAGAAGGAAGGAAGGAAAGAGAAAGGAAAGAAAGGAAAGGAAAGAGAAAGAAAAGGAAAGAAAAGAGAGGAAAGGGAGATGAAGGGAGGAAAGAAAAGAAAGGGAAGGAAAGAAAAGAAAAGAAAACCAGTCCACAATAGTACATTGATCTTTCAGAAAGAGAGAACAAATCTGTGTTTACTACAGGTTGAGGGGCAGAGAGGGACATTGGGGAGAGATTGTTTAAGGGGCATAAAGAATAATTATGATTTGTAATAGTAAATATGCTAATAATATTGATTTGATCAACATATGTAGTACACAGGTGATAGTAGTCAATGCTGTACCCCTAAAATATGTATAATCAATTATACTTAAATTAAGGAATAAAATTTAAAAAAATAAATAAAAATAAACATATTCAATCTTAAACATATCCTTACATCTGTGTTTATAAGCAAACATAATTCTTTATTTTCAACTTTTCTCTCATTACCATTCACCTCTATTTATAAATAAGTGGCTAAAATGAGGGTATGAGGATATCCTTTCCTCAAGAAATTTTCATTTGCACTCTCTGCTTTAGTTGACTATGGCACTGGTTCTTAAACTTTAATGGCTATCAGAATCATTGAGAGAACTTACTGAAACACAAATTTACAAATTACTGGGTCTGACCTGCAGAGTTTCTGATTTAAATATAAGATATGCCATGAGCATATGGTAATGACAGTAATGTGATATTGGTGTAGGAATAAAAAAACAGATGAATGGAACCAGAGTTTAGAAATAGAATCAACAGGAATAAACGGAAAATTGTTTCATGGTTTCATCTCCTCCAGTTCCTCCTCAACAGGTACCACTATAAACCCACAGAATGAAGCAAGAGGCAATCAAAAGAGAAAAAGGAGTGAAAACAGGGGATCTTAGAAATGGAGGAAAAACACAGTGGCCAACCATCTTACAGTACCCCACCCAGGAGAAGATGGCAACCCAGGCCCAGAATCTTGCAAATCCCAACTTAGTGGATAAAGACAGTCCAGGTATGCTGATTCCTCTGGATTGAATGGGTGCCCTGTTGACAAAAACCAAGAAGGCCATGCTGCATAGACTAAGGGGTATCCAGTGGATACCCCAATGACAACAAGCAGCCAGGTGAAGCACTCATTTCCGTTGTCAGCTGAGGACTCCCCTTCCTCATTTAAAGACACCTGCCGGCCTGGCAACAATCAGGACCCTGCCAAAACAAGAGGCATGGCTTGTGAAGCACCTTTCCTCCCCTGCAGGTCAAAAACTCCCTTCCTCCACCCAGAGGTTAGGCAGGCTGTCCTGGTGAAGAGCCATATGCCATGTAGGGATCAGCAAGTGCTCCAGCAGTAAAAGATGAACCTAGCATACTGAAAAAGCACAGTAAAGAATATGAAAAGTAAATTACCAATTAGAACCACAGCCTGCAACCAGGACCTATAATCTAAACCTCAACACATGGACTCTCTGCTGTGATAGAAAGTTTAAACAGGACCCTCAGCAACCTCTAGGAGTAACAAAAGACCAAACATTTGTATTATTAGAAATATAGAAAGTGAGGAGAAAGAATAGGACTAAAAGAGTAAACAATGGAATAATGGCTGAAAATTTCTTATATTTGGAGAAAGACATAAACGTACAGGTTCAAGAAATTGAGAAAACCCCAAATAGAATAAACTCAAAGAAATCCAGGCCTAAACACATCATAATTAAATTTCAAAACCCTAAAAAAATAAAAAAATAATTATTTAATTAAAGCTGTCAGAGGGAAATGAAGCATTATCTAGAGGGAAACATCAATTTGAAAGATAGAAAATTTGTTTGAAACCAAGGAGGCCAGACAGAAAAGAACTGTCAACTACAAACAAAACAAAACAAAACAAACAAAGGGAAACTGTTGCTAGCAGACCAACTATGAAAATATGGCTAAGGAAATTCTTCAAACACACAAAAAAGGACAAGACATCATGGAGGAAGGAAGAATAAAAAGAGCAAAAGTGTGGGTAAATCCAACAGATTATCTCTGTCCTCGCTACTTTAAAAAATACCTAAAAGCTGAAACAAAATTTTAACAACATTTGATGTAGTGCTTAATGTATGTAGCAAAAATACTCAAGAAAATGTTATTATAAAGTGAAGGAAATAAAGGGATCTAAAAAGTTGATACCAGTAATAATAAGTTACATATATATAGTTTAATACCTATAGCAACTACTAACAAAATAATACAAAACAATATACTGAAAACACTACAAATAAACCAAGATGGAACCATAAAAAACTGTTCAAGTTACTCACAAGTAGACAAGAGAACAGAAATAAGAATCAGAAGAAATGAACAGGGCTGGCTGGTTTCACAGGTGGTTAGAGTGAGGTGCTGATAACACCGAGGACCAGGGTTTGACGCCTATACAGGCCAGCCACCAAAAAAAGAAATGAATATAAAACACATAAAACATAAAAGGCAGACTTGCGATGTAACATATCAGTAACTGCCTTAGTCACAAATGGCCTAAATACACTAACCAACAGGACCTAACTGTCACACGCAGGACATCTACCCAACAGCAGCAGAATACATATATATTTCAAGCATATCTAGACCATTCACCAAAACAGACCATGTCCCAGGACGTTAAAAATCCCTCAAACCTAAGAACTGAAATTGAGTGTGTTCTCTGACTGTATTTGTAGCTCAAATTTTCTACTATCTCACAACTCAAATTAAAAATAATACTCACAAAGAAGTATTCTTCCATCTTTAGATATTCTGAATAGTATCCTGAAATAAGGAGTTGTTTATTGGACCCAAATTGCTTTGGTAAATGCTGTTTTACTGAATCACTATAATGGCTTGCCTTGAAGTCCAAAATAAGAAATGGTTGTATCAAAGTCCCTACTATATATACTGTAAAAACCCTATTAAAATATACTTTTATTGTAGAATATCCCCCTTTATGAGATTATATATCATATCAATTTCTCTTACATTTCTACAAGATCAACCATATTCCTCCTATAAGCAATATTTATTATCCTATGCAATGAGAAATGTTCAAATAACTGTTTTTCCACTTCATTTTGAGTATTAAAAATTCAGGGACAAATTTTCAAGTGCCTTCAATAATTGTATAGATACCTTATTTTCCTTTGTCTTGATTTATTATACACTAAATCTATATCTTTGGCAAACCCTCTCAAATCATTATTGGAATGAGAGGAATTATTGGAATAATATAACTACATTTAACAAAATTATAAATGATACTTTGGGTTTGTAAACCTCCACCACTCTCCTAAATCCCATTTTCATACCACCTCTTGTGTCTGCTATTCTGTTTCACCTGAAATGACCTCCCTTCTCATTTGCTATGGTCTGAACATATCCCCGAAAGTTCATGTATTGGAATTTTAATCCTCAATGTGAAAGCATTGAGAGGTGGGACGCTTAAGAGGTGATTAGGTCATAATGAAACTGCCCTTGTGAACAGATTAACATCTTTATGTTGGAAGTGGGTTCCTGATAAAAGGTTGAGTTTGGCCCCCGTCTCACTTGTTCTCTCGCCCGCATGTGCTCTCTTGCTCATCTACCTTCCACTGTGGAATGATGCAGCAAGAAGGCCTTCACCAGACGCAGCCCCTCCACCTTTGCCTTCTCAGCCTCCAAAATCAGGAGCCGAATAAATTTCTTTTCTTTATAAATTACCCACTCTCAGGTATTCTGTTATAGCAGCACAAAATGGACTAAGACATTATTTTTTAGACCTTCTCTTAATGACTGCCTCCTCTAGAAAACACTTTCTGAGACCTTCCACCTCAGCATGCATAGGGGTGAGAGTGGGAGAGTCTCTACACTCTGGAGGCCTCTACTACATAGAACTTTTCACACAGTTCTGCAATTAACATTTGTGGTCTTATCCAGTGGACTGACTATAAGCATTTGAAGACAGGAACTCTAACATATTTTTTGCATCAACTGCTAAACACAGTATACAGCATACAGTAAATACTCACTAAATGTCCACTGAATAGAGTAAGCTGTTTTTTCAAATTTATTAATTCAGTACAGGATTTGGTAAATGTTTTCTAATATCAATTTTCTGAAGTAAGAATCTAGATCTTTACATCATAAATATAACAGATAAAATTATTTAAAATTTTATGTATTTCCTATAAAATTATTTTGATCTATTAAAATAAGTTCTCTTCGATTGTTTAGTATTTAAATGCTAAAAATTTCCTATTTAATAATTTTATTTACCCCTTAAAATGGAATTTTTAAAGGTGTGTATTAAACAAACACTACATGTTTTTTTTTTTAAAGATGACCGGTAAGGGGATCTCAACCCTTGGCTTGGTGTTGTCAGCACCACGCTCATCTAGTGAGCAAACCGGCCATCCCTATGTAGGATCCGAACCCGTGGCCTTGGTGTTATCAGCACCGCACTCTATCGAGTGAGCCACGGGCCGGCATCAAACACTACATGTTTTTGAATAATGTCTTCTTTCCAGAAAACTATAAATTATAATACTGAATCAAAAGATACTTTTTCTTAGAATAAAACAATATTAAAATTCAGTAAGTTCCAAATACAGAACTTAAAAACTAAAGTTTTTTTAATTTAATGGGAGAATATCTGCATCAGAAAATACATTTTTGCTTTTTTCCAGCTATTTAATTCTTCTGCCTGTCCCTCAGAAACAGAAATTTAAAAATTGATAGACTTCATAGTAAAATCATTTAGTACTTTACTTACTCCATCAGCAAGGTATTTAAATAGTCATTTCCATCCATATGGCCAAACTGAAAAACCCTAATCAAAAAAAAAGCAGGTGAGAGAGAGAAAAAGAATGTCATATTAAATGTAAAAAAAAGTAAACCATAGAACAAATCAAACATTTGGGCTAGGTAAACACAAAAACTAAACATTTAACATGTAAATCACATACAATAAATATTGAAAAGAGTGTAGGTTTTACTAGCTTTTGAAATACAAATACACACGAGGGGAAGTAAGCAAATTCCAACTCATTTTTACTTCATTTATGAATGTTTAAAATGCAGGGAAATATAAGCTTTTATAACTGAAACATGATTAAGAAAAATTACCCATTTACTCTAAAGAAGGACTATTCAGAAGATGCTATCTACTATGTAACATGAGAACTACACACTGACCTATCATTAAAAGATTCAGAATAAGAGGAAATAACTAAATATAAAAAAAAAATTATACTATTTTTTATGACAGCAACAAGCAGAATAATTTAGCACACAGCAAAAATATTTCTAATGTCATTTTTATATTTAGTTATTATCTGAGTTCCTTTTAGAACCATTTGCCTATCTCTAACTTCTGATTGCTCATTTAACTTTATCTTAAAGTTGTGACTATATGTGCATAGTTTCTTTCCATAAAATTTGTCTCAAATCCTATCAGGAAGCAAGTATAATACAAATTGTAAATATTTTTTTTTTTTAAACTTGTAGGACATACCATCAATGGATTTCAAAATCCAGACAAGTCATGCTGAATGTAACATGCCATAATTTACTTCAGTTCTTTAATTCACCTTTGAAAGTATGAACTTTTGCTTTTGGTAAGTATGAACTACTACTTTTGCTTTACTACATTATGAAACATAATGAAACAAAAATAAAGCAATCTTCCAGAATGCAGGCACCTACCTATGAAAGTGGTCTCTGTAATCTCTAGCAACTTCCTGAATAATTGACTTTAATCTGCAGAAAAACAAACACACAGATATTTCATCTCTTCACTTGAAAAAGATACTATAATAATTTGTTATAACATTTGCTGCCTTATCTAAGTGCATCAGGGAAAGAAAGATATCATACCAGTTTACCAAGGTCATGAAAAGTTGAAATTGGATGATATTTGAAGCTTAAAACTATTTCAAGGCACTATACCTGGTATGTTCAATGGATGTGTTTTTCTCATCAATAACTGCAATAGCCACGAGCTTTCCTGAAATTAAGAATGACATATCTAAATTCAATAACTCTCATTATACACATTTGTCAAGTATTACTTTAGTTGTGAATATGGAATTAGTAAAGAAAAAAAAATTTTCTATAATTTAATTACAATTAGCCTACACATGTTATGCGTAACTGAATCAACACATTATGGTATCATTTATGTTTTGTGGAGTGAATCAATAAATTAGTCAATTCCAGGAAATAGATACCCTCTACCTCCCACCCCCAAAATATAAATAGTAAATACAACAATTTGTATACTCAAATTGCATTTTTATAACAATTTATATATTCAAATTATATTTTTCTCACACAACACAAATTTACTAAGTATTTTATCAAAAGCTAAAGTCATAAGGAATAAGTTTACTCAGAATAAATTCTCAGTTTACTATGAATTACTGCAGCTCTAAAAGGGCAGCATATAACAAGAGAAAAATGGATTTGCACTCATGACCACTCTCTTCAGTACCGAGGATCACTACTTGCCAGTAACAATGCCATGAATTAAAAAGACTCACATTTACTTAACCCTACGTACAACACAAATCATATCCTCTCTGATGTCCTCTAGGAAGGCAGCACGATGTAATACCCAGACACTGCAATCCAGCAGTGTCTATTATGTTCCAGGCACTGTACCAAGCCCTGGGAGACAAATGGTGAAGTGCCATCATTTATTAGCTGTATGACGTAACCTCAGTAACCTTCCATTTATTTTAGGAAATTAATAATTATTTTATAGTTATTGGGACAGTGAAATGAGACTACGTGCACAAAAATATTGGAGTAGTATCTGCCTTAGAGCAAGTACATAAATATAGGATTAAATCAACAATCTTTCAATATCATCCCCACATTTTAATGCTGCTTCCCCTAATCTCACACTGTTTAAACTTCTCTGAATTCTACACAATCTTGACTCTTCTTTTAACCCTCTGATGAAAACATTCACAATCATTATTTCCCTTCTTGAAATATTCATTTATTATTGTCTCTAGTTTTTATTACGTACTTCTTTAATTTTCAAATGACAGTTTCTTCAAATGCCTACAACATGTAGAGCACCTTCTCATGGGCCAACAGGGTTCAAGAAACAAAGTTTCTCACATATTAATTTAACAATGCTCCAACGCCAAATAATGTACCAGACACTGAACTAGTTACAGAGGACACAGTGATGAGCAAACACACAACTCTGGACTTATAAAAAGACAGTCTAGTAAGGGAGACTTTATTTTTTCATCAAATAAATGTCCAGTTTAAATATTAGGAGTTCTAAGGGAAAGGAACATGCAAGGATCTCAAACAACTCAATAGCAAAAAAACCCCAAATAATCCTATTAAAAAATGGGCATATGACCTGAATCAACGTTTTTCAAAAGAAAACATACAAAAAGGCCAACAGTATATGAAAAATTGCTCAACAACACTAATTATCAGGGATAGGCAGAATAAAACAATGAGATATCATCTTACCCCACAAAGAACAGCTATTACCAAAAAGACAAAAATGTAACAAATGCTGGTGAGAATGTGGTGAAAGGGAACTCATATGCACTGTTAGTGGGAATGTAAATTAATATGGCCACTATGAAAACAATATGAAGGTTTCTTAAAAAATTAAAATTAGAACTCCCCATGTGATCCAGAAATTCCATTACTGGGACTACATCCAAAAAAAAAAAAATGAAATCAGTATGTGGTATCTACACGCCCATGATAATGGCAGCACAATTTACAATATCCAATAGATGGAATCACCCTACGTGTCTCCCAACAGATAAAGAAAATGTGGTAGGTATATTTACATAGTGAAATATTACTCAGCCATAAAAAAAAGAATGAAATCCTATCATTGGAAGCACATGGATAACACTGGAGGCCACCATGTTAAGTGAAATAAGCCAGGCACAAAAAGACAAATATCTAATGATCTCACTCATTTGTGTAATCTATAAAAGTTTTTCTCATAGAAGTAAAGAGTAGAATTGTGTTAAGAGGCTGTGAAAGGTAGGTGGGAGAGGAGGATGGGGAGAGGTTGGTGAATAGGTACAAAGTTACAGTTAGATTAGAGGAGTAAAGTTCTAGAACTGTTCCATTATACAGTAGGGTGACCATAATCAACAAAAATACATTGTATATTTCAAAACTGCAAAAAGAGGATTTTGAATGTTCTCACCACTAAGAAATGATCCATATCTGAGGTGATGAATATGCCAATTACACTAATTTGACTATTATACATTATATACACGTACTGAAACATCACATTGTACCTTATAAATATGTACAATTATTATGTGTCAATTAAAAGCAAAGTATTACAGAGTAAATCAATGTATGAGGGGATCAGCCAAATTTTTTTTTTTTTTTTTGTCTTTTGTCTTTTTCCGTGTCCGGCAACGGATCGCAACCCTCAGTGTTCGTGTTGCCCCCGTACCGGACCGGGGACCGGCAATGGGATCGCAACCCTCGGCGTTGCCCCCACGCCTCGCTCAGCCAGTGAGCGGGAACCGGTCTGTATGTGGGATCCGAACCCTCGGGCGGGAGCGCCGCCGTGCTTCCCAAGCGGCGCACTTATCCAGTGCGCCACCGGGCCGGCCCCAGCCAAATTTTTTTAAAGAAGCAATATTTGGCCTGAGTTTGACGAATGAATACGAATTAACTACATTATCTCCAGGCAAAGGAAAAAAAAATTATAAAGGAGTTTTGGTACAACTGGCATAGCCTTTTTAAGAAATTGGAAAGTCAGTGTGGCTGAAGAAGGGAGAGAGCAGGGAAGAAACAAAAGTGAAATGAGGGTGCAGATTTAAGCAGAACTCCAAGCATGCAGGGATCTGTAGTCACCAAAACTTCTGAGAAAGACACTGAGTGTCTGAAGCAACAGAGAACTAGGAGGCCGTTGTGGTGCTTGGACAAGGGGACAGGTAGGACAAAGAGGAGCGGCACAACTTCAGCTGTTGCCTGACAAGGGCAATTATGTTGGACACACAATAGGAACAATACCACAGCAAACTTCTGGTTCCAAATTAATATGGGAAAAAAATAAGTAGAGCTAAAGCCGCCTACTTTAATTACCTCAAGGTCATGCTATCTCCTATAATTACTATACTAAAAGCAAAACTACTATAATTCCTGCATTTTTCCCCTTTTCCCTTCACATAGACCTGAAAGAATCAGAAAGTATAGCCACAATCTTTGGCAGTACCCATGCTAGCTTCCAATACTGAGCTATATGCAGCTCACTCTGTAAGGATAAGCAAAGACAGAAACAACACCAGACACAGAACACTGAAAGCAGGCTCAGAAACCAGAACAAATACCGTCCTAAGAAAGAGTTACAAATAACAGGAGAACATGTAAAAACATTTCTAGTTTACATTCCCAATCAGATGTAAGAGCAGGGAATCATGAAGAGGAAACCCTATGCCAAGTACTTCTCACACAAAAAACTGGACCTTGAATAAAGTTTCCCATCCTTTTACTTTAAAGCTATACTTGCATCCTGCTTATCATAAAGTTGTGAATGTGAACAAACGTCACAACAATAACCCTGATTTCTCATTTCCAATTTGCTATAAATTTAGAAAACACTTTCTCCAAAACTTAGCTTCTTAAAATTTTTGTAGTTTTCACGGAGACCATATAATTAACTTCTTACAGCTTTCTTTTTTGTAATTCATATTTATATTTGTTTTGTCATTTTCAATCATGGTTTAAAAAACCATGCCAGCTTGATTCACATTTTTCTCCCTCATAAGTAAAAGCAGGCCTTTATAAGGTTGTAGTAAGTTTTGTTACAACTCCTATTACAAAATCAGCCTCCTGAGTATAGCTTCTTGGTTGGTTATTATTTCTCATTCTCTTATTATTCAGGTTGTTTGTTTTCCCTGTTACCATAAGTTCTATGAGTAAACCCTCTCTCTAGCTAATCTTTGATCCACATACAAAGGCAATATAAGTCTATATTCGTTGGTAATATAAGTCTATATTCTCATAAAGCAGAACTAGCATTCAGGCTAAAAGAAGTAATTAAATTATGAAACAAACCTTAAAATTCATATCCTAGAGAATCAGATTTAAGTAATCAATTGAAGAAAATTTCTGTAGAGTGATGGAGAGCTGTACGTATGCTTGTTACCTGTATCTCCAAGTTCATACAAGAGGAAGCCATCCATAGCAAGATAATTCTGAAACCTCTCCCTATTGATCCACGATGACAGATCACCATCTTCATACTCTTAAACACAAAACAAACGATAAATTATAGTATAAATGAGTTTAAGATGGTTATAATGTTTTAATCTGTCAATATGTATAAAATGCCTGACATAGGATCATAATCTTAAATCCATATATTTCATTTTTTAGGAATTTATTCTAAGCAATCAGATGTACAAGAGGATTAATGCACAAAGCAATTCTTCACTATAACATCATTAAAGATAGAAAATGTCCCAAATCAAAATTTAAATAAATTGATACATGATGAAAAAGACCATTTATAATTTTTAAAAAACTTATTATTATTAAATTGTAAAGTAGGTTAAAAACAATATTACAGTATGACTGTAACTGTGTAAAAATCTTAGTATGAAAAGATCCACAGGATGACAAAAATGAAGACATATACTCCTAAATGGTTATCCTGGATTGATGGTTATCCTTGGATGGTGGCACTATGGGTAATTTTTATTACAGTTTCTTTGCTATTAGGTATTTTATGACATTCTTCCTTAGTTTACAACTCTTACACATACGTACAACCAACACAACCATACATATATAAAGCTATTGTACATTAGTTTTTTCCATCATCAAATATTTCCTCAGGCTAAGCAGAGAACATAATATGCAAGAGAAATATTATCTCCTGATTAGAAATATACTTCTAAAGTGATTTTGAAAAATTATCACAACTGCATGAAAAAGAAGCTGATATAAAGCAAATGTCTTTAAAAGCCTATCATTATGTCTGGCTGAAGACTGGATTATACTGATTTCTTGAAAGGTGTGCTTTTTCTGTCACTTGCATTGCTAAACAAAACATTTTCAAGTTATCAAAATATAAAATAAGTGATATAATGCAAATCTGAAAGTATTTACGGATTTGGACTTATAAATTAGAAAAACAAACATAAAACTAGAAGCTGATTACTGGACCACAAATTCTACTTCATATCAAGAGCAAATTAATAAAGACTGCACCAAGAGATAAAGTTGAAGCTCATTCAAAAACAAAGTATCCTCATGAGCCCCTATCTCAACGCTTCTAAACTTATTAGTAACAATTAAATATTAGGATAAACATTCAAAGTACAGCCTTTGTTTTATCTGAAAGCTTTAGGCAAGTTCTAAATACTGACTGCCGCATATTAGAAAAATTTGGCTTTTACAGTGTCTGAGGAACACATACATACTACTCCTGTTTTCCCTAAACATGGAAGATCATATCTGAAATGTGGATGAGGAGGGTGTACTTTCTTAGGCAGGCTCAAAGAATACATTTAAATCTAAATAGATATAATCAAGTTTTTTCCAAAAAAGAAAGTGATTCTCTGAGTTGTTAAGAAACTCATAATAAAACAAGAACAAAGATTGTAAGGCTGAATCATGTTATTAGTGACTAAATATCTTAACTTGGAGAAAAATCTCTTTAATCCTGTTTATCTATAAAATAACAAGAAAACTGATCTTAAACAATTGTTGCAATGATCAAATAATACATACTAAGTGCTTATCATATTATAAGGAGTACTATAATCTAAGAGCATGTGGACAGACAGGTATAGAAATGAATTATTTTCCTTCTCATATTTTCATATATGCAAGTTCCTCTTAAGTTCCTTTTTTGTGTGTGTGTGTGTGACGGGTAAAGGGATCACAACCCTTGGCTTGGTGTCGCCTGCACCGCACTCAGCCAGTGAGTGCACGGGCCATCCCTATACAGGATCTGAACCCAGCACCACATTCTCCAGAGTGAGCCACGGGGTCGGCCCTTAAGTTCCTTTTTAAGTCCAATGTCTAATACAGACAATTCAATAAACAGTCAACAAATGAATGACTGGATGAGCACATAGGTGAAGCTGCTATTTAATTACATATCTGTCTCCTTATCTAAAATTCTCAGTTACCTCCTTTGTGATCTTAGGATATTAATCTCTCTGCCTTATTACCTACCTCACAGATTACTGTGAAGATAAAACAAATGTCAGGTTAAGCACATACATTCTACCTACTGTAGAATGATAGTGTACATGGTAGTTATTATAAAGTGTCCTCATGAAATCAAGAAAGCAAGTTCAGTTCTCACATTCGCTTAAAGACATTAAAGAAATGCTTAGTTTTAACATGACTGTCAAAATAATTTTAAAAACTCTTTACTAAAATAAAACAAAATGTTCCTTTCACTGGATATTTTTCTATTCATTTGAATTACTTAAGCAATTCAAAGTCTACTGCTGTCAACTAGTCACCTAGTTCTCATTTCCTTTCTGTTACACGGTAGAATTCAACAAGAAAAATAACCACACTCTATAATGTTTCTGCAATGAGTAGCATGTTCCATATCTGCGCTCTCTAATATGGTAACCACAACCACTGGCCACTGAGCACTTAAAAAAATGTGGCTAGAGAGAATGAGAAACTGAATTTTTTATTTTATTAAATTGTAATTTAGTGTTACTAAGACTGCTATTAGGTGAGAGAGCCTTTGTATTCACTTTTGCTTTTGAGTGGCTGTGTAGTGTCCAACAGAAGTTTCACT
>NW_007727833.1:186267-272354 GCF_000696425.1 Galeopterus variegatus | reverse complement strand
GTCCACGTTTTTTAACAAAGGCATAATGAAGCATATAGTGGCGAAACACCACTAAAAATTGTTTTAAAATATTTCAAAGAGGGCTGACTGGTTAGCTCAGTTTGTTAGAGTGTGGTGTTAATAACACTAAGGTCAAGGGTTTGGATCTCCACACTGGCCAGTCGCCCCCTACAAAATAAATTAATAAAACAAAATACTTTAAAAAGGAAAAAAAAAAAAAGAGTTTAAGTAAATGTGGTAAGATCTTGGAAACTGTTTAACCTCAAGAATGGGTATGTAGTGTGTTATTATTTTACCATTTGACATCATAATAAAAATATTTTTTAAATAGACAAAGTATTTGCTTCAATGAAGAAATAATGAAACAGCAGCAAATGGTTACTTCTGATAGGAAGGGAGAGATGCAGCCCGGGAGGAATATACAGGGGCATCACCACTACTGATGATGTTTTATTTCTTCACCTTTTTGTGTGTCTGAAATGTTAGATACCTTTTTAAAATTAACTCTGAACATTTTAAAGTAATGCATACAAACTGCATAGGGTGTATTTCTCAAGAAGGCAAATAACTTGACAAAAAATAATTCACTGTAGGCAAAACAAAAAATGAAAGAACACTAGATGGAAAAACTAAAGTAGAAGGGTTAAAAAAAAAAAATCGGTCATTCAACTAACAAGACTTGTAAGCAGCAGCAGCATTTACAAAATCTTTTACCAACATCTAAGTCCTATAATAGAGCACTTTAATTTTAAAATGTTCTATATGAGTTAAAACTTTGGAACTTACCATCATACACAAAGTAAGTTTCATCTTTGAAAACAAGCACAGCAGGCATCTCTTTTAGTGTCACATACTGCAAAAAACAGAAGTTTAAATAACTCTTACCACTATAAAATTTTAATCGATAGGTATTATTTCAAATGTATTGAAAAATACCAGAAAACACACACACACACGCACCAATAACAACAAAAAAGATGTTACAGACAGGTAAAAAGAGTACAGTCAATCCCAAGCTCATGCAAGGAGTGAATCTGAATCTCTTTATACATCCCCTGGCACAGTGTCCCATTTGCTATGATAAAAACCATGGACTGTTCTTAGAGCTGATAACAGACCTATAGATATCATTTTGGGAAGTAAAGGATGAGAGGCACTCCGAAGTGGTAGAACAGCAGGGCTAAGATATCAATCAGCCTACCTAGGTTTGAGACCTTCCCTACCCATCACCACCTGTGCGAAAATGAGCCCAACACTTTCTCTAGGGGAGTCTGCTTCCTCATCTGTGAAATAAGGACACTGAGACTGTCTACCTCAACAGGCAGTTATGAGTGCTATATTAGATAACACAAGTGGAACCACTGTTCAAACTGTAAACTGCTCTATACACAACTTACAATGATAATTAATAAGGAATTCATACAAAAAGCCCTGGCTTCTCATACCTACGTTGTTCTTATTTCAAAAGAGTAAAATTATAGTAGAGAATAGTTTCAGATGAGAAGACAAATAATTTTGGTAAGCCACAAAGAATTACTATATGAGCATGGTAATATGTAAAATAACGATATATAAGTAAATCAGTAGATAAATAATAAATAATAAAAGTAAATCAGTAGATAAATGATAATAATGATTTAGTAACACTACTACTAAAATATGATACGGCACCAAGAACAGAACTATTTTAAGGACAGTGGTAAGGCTGTTAGGTATGTCTCTATAATCAAGCATGCTCCATTGGTGACCCATCTGCAAAGATTCTTGGGAAGTATTTTTCAACAGTTAGCATCTCTTTCAAGGATATCCCTGAGTGGTCCTTACTAGAACACTACTGAAATACAGTAGTCCCCCTTATCCATTATAGATACATTCTGAAATCCCCAGTGGATAGCTGAAACCACAGACAGTATTAAACTCTACATATACTATGTTTTTTCAATCTGATAACAGAGTAACTATACTAACTAACTGACAGGCAGGCAGTGTATAATAGTGTGCATACTCTGGATAAAGGGATGACTCATGCCCAGCAGGACAGAGCAGGATGGCTGAGATTTCATCACAATACTCAGAAGGACGCACAATTCAAAACTTATGAATCATTTCTGATTTTAGACTTCAGCTGACTGCAAAAAGTGAAACTACAGATAAGGGCAGACTACTGTTGTCTAAAACCTTGCAGCCATCTAGTTCCACATATTCTGAATCTCTCTCTTCCTTGTGTTTCCTTAAAGTCACTAACTTATACAAGGGTACTTCAAAAAGTTCATGGAAAAATATTACTTAAAGATAATACAGGGCCGACCCCGTGGCGCACTCAGGAGAGTGCGGCGCTGGGAGCGCAGTGGCGCTCCTGCCGCGGGTTCAGATCCTATATAGGGATGGCCCGTGCGCTCACTGGCTGAGTGCGGTGCGGGCAACACTGAGCCAAGGGTTGCGATCCCCTTCCCGGTCACTAAAAAAAAAAAAAAAAAAGACAAAGATAATACGAATCTTTCCGTGAACTGTTTGAAGAACACTTGTGTTACGGTTATTTGTCTACATGCCAATCCTCTCCATTCATCTGTAAGTGTTCAGAAGTCAGAAACTGTCTTAATCCATCCTTGCATCCCTTAAGTGCACCAAGTGGGATTTTCATAAACCCTAGCTGTAAAGCTAATAAAGCTCTGAAGACAAAACATTAGTATTTAAAATATAGGGAGACTATAAAATTATGAACTTTGTACTTAAAAATTCTCTATGGGAATAAAACTCCCCATATTATTCTGAAATAACTATTATTTCCCGATCAGACTTTTGCAACTATATACTCAGAAAAAGAGATGACAAATATTAATATTTCAGGAATAAAGAATGCTTAATGAAACATTAGTATTGCATAATAACCAAGAAATATGCTCATGTAGCAGATGCTGTTGGTGCCCATTCAGACCCTCTGGGTTCTGGAGATCTTGACTTAGGACACCCACTGTTATAGGAGGATTAAGATGGTGTCAGGGCCTAGAACTCAGCAAACCCTCTGGTGCACTCCAAGTGAAACAGCTTGCAAAACTTTGCAGATGAAGGTCCAACATAAATTCTCATCTCTAATAATAAAATGCGGTTCATTAGACTTAGGAGACAAAAATGTAACAGCAATTCTAGTCTATTAGAGGCCTTTGTATCACATTAAGGCATTCCAGAACAGCAGCTTGTAACATTTTGGGGTACCTGAGAATCTGATGATCCCCCACTAAAAGTAAATGACATAGATACGTATGTTTGTACATAAAAAAGTAAAAGTACACATAAAGTATTCTGCAAAATAACTTCTGTCTTAAACCAAAGTAAATGGGTTCAGGCTGACCAGAAATTGTCTAGGGTTCTCCAAGGAGTTGAAAATCACTTCAGAATACAGGCATACTCTGCATAATGATGTTCTGGTCAACAACGGACTCCATACACAATGGTGATTAGAGCAGTAGGTTATACCATATAACTGACGTGCGTAGTAGGCTATGCCATCTAGCTTCACATAAGTACGCTCTACCATGTTCGCATGACAATAAAATTGCCTGATGATGTATTTCACAGAATGTATCCCTGTAGTTAAGCAATGCATGACTGTACATATTATAAGAAAAACATCAACGTACACATTGCAGGACACAGTAACACATACTCTAGATATGTCTGCAATTTTCTTAAGAGAAAATATTTAAATATTAAAACATATTTAAAAAGTAATCAAATGCATGACTTAGCTATGTGAAAAAAATTTCAATTTTTTTATAACTTATATTAATTAAAAAGAAAAAAAGAAATGCTTCTTTGATTTCTTTCATGTTCCCTTGAAACATTTCCAAATTTCACAGGTTCCCTTCTCAGCAAAACTTTTCTAAAGAGAAGTTTATACTTGTGGTTTCCATTTTCTTATCTGCCATTGGTGTCTCTCAAACATCACCAATGAGATATATGTTCCCATTACTCCTCTCAAACTATTCCTCTAAAAACCACCAACAACAACATCCATGTGGACAAACATCATGATCACTTTCCTCTCCACATCTTGGTCACTTCGTAAGTATCTTACACAATTGGCCACTCCTTTTTTTAAAACACCTTTTTATGTTGGCTTCCCACTCACCTCCTTTTTCTACTTTACTGGCTATCTCTTCATTTTCTTTCATTGTCTTCAGATTCTAGGCCCTCTTATTTCCTTAAAAAAAACTACATCCCATATCCAAAAAGTTTATGTATAAAGTCTTGACTTAATTCTAGACTCCAATATCCAACTGCTTATTATATGCTTGTATTTGGAGGCCTAATCAAATTAAAACGACCAATTCAAAGCTCTTGATCACTCCCCCATGTCTCAATTTGTTCCTTCCCCAATGTTTTCCAAGCTCATAATACCACAATCTATCCAGTTGTTCACACAAAAAATCTAGGAGCCATCCTTGATTAATCCCTTTTCTTCCTCATCAGCAAGTTCTGACAAGTCGATTTCCTAAACACAATTCTTTCACTTCTCCCCACCCCCACACCCCAATATCCTAGATTATTGCAAAAGTTCCATTGATCTGCCTGGATCTACTCTCATACCCATTCAATCCATTCTGCAATTAGCATAGAGTAATGTCCTTCAAATAAATCACATTCTTCACCAACTTCAACCTCATCATACACTGCCATGACTTATAAGACCTACACTGGCCTTGATACCTAATCTATCGCTGATATCTCCTCTCTCACTACATATAGTCACACCGGCCTATGGTTCTGTTCCTCAAATATGCCAGGCGTGTTCTCTTCTTGGGCATTTGTATTACCTACACCGTTTCTGGTATACACAGCCCACAAATCTGTGTGACTTCTTCACATCATGTAAGTCCCAGTTCAAATATTTTCTTCTTAGACAGACATTTCTTGATCAACCCATACAGAGTAGCCAACTCACTCCTACATATCCTAACCACCACAGTGACCCTTTATTTTTTTTCCATAGTACTTATGATACTGTATAGATTTGTATACTGAGGATCACTATCTCAGTCTGAGGTCCCAACAGAAGACCTCCACTGGAAGACACACACACACATACTCACACAAATTAATCGTAATTAAATTGAATGTGGGATCAGCGGGTGGGCGTCTGGGGGCTGAACTGTGCGCGTTATTAGGGTGACCACCGCGGGCAGCCTCAGCCCGAGGGTACTGAATAGTCTGTGACCCAGGCTGGCCTGCTGGCCCTCGTCTTCTCCCCGCCGGGAGTGCCCTGGAGGGGAGGGGCAAGGACGTGGCTGCGCTTGGCCCGGCCACCGGCGCGCGGGGCCGCATCCTCTCCGTACCCCCGTCCCCGGCCTCGCAGATGCCCTCCTGGCGGCAGGGCTGCGGCGGGGAGCTCGCCAGTCTCGCCTGCCTCGGCTCTCTCCGCTGGTGAAAACCACATTTTGAAGATAGTAATTATCTACAGTCGTTAAGCGGCAGCAATTAGAGACTTCATCTACTTCCTGAGTTTCCTTGTGACATTTCTATTGTTTACCCTTAATAAGCCCGGAGAGAGGCTTCGCAGGATTAAAGCAGGATAAAGTGGGCAGTGAAAGGGGACGGAGGGGGAGGAGAAAAGTGCAGGAAACTCGGGAGAAGGAGCAACGTGCGTTTAGTATTGGAGGAGAAAGCATTATTTTTCCCTTTGGATGCGTCGGTCCTGGAAACCCGCGCTTTTGTTCTTGGCTGTTGAAAGACCTGTATTCAGAACATCCTTGGTGCTGATAGGTAGGGTTAGCACACATGTGAGGAGTCATGGGTTATGAAAAGACCAAGGGAACTTTGAAAAACGTCTTTTGATGACTGAGTACCTTGAAGTAATTGCCGACTGAAAAATAATTTTAAAGAGAGGAGTTTTAAAGAGAAACTGCTAGACACAGTATAACTTTGTTGCTGGAGTACTAAATGGGACAGTATTGGAAATCTCATTACCTATTTTGAAGCTGTTTGCAGATAAGCATTTTTTTCGCCTGCATCTTAATTGCACTTACAAGACAAATGTTAAGGTTCACTGGAAGGAGGAAGAAATGGCAGGAAAAAAGCCACAGTTTAGCCTTATGTAATTTCAACCCAAACTAATTTTGTGGAGTTTAGTTTTGTGTGGCTGGCTTCAAAGAATGTTTAACACTGTGAATTTGACATGGAAGATTAACTTATGCCAGAACTTTATTTCATTATTTCCTTTTGAGGAAATCATTGCTGAGATGTTTCTGAAAAACAGTGCAAGTGGGCCTAGAGAGGTTATATGTTCATAGCTGGAAGTGCAGGGAATTCTGAAGCCATGAAAAGGATTTATACCCTGGATTGTTTGAGCATCCTAGGCTTACTCCAAAGTAGGCTGAGTAAATACATTGCCAGTTGCATGTGCTCTGCCCTTGACTAATGCTTTTCCAGGAGACGCTAAGTATGGCATGGGGCACTTACTAATAGTTAGGACCAGACACTCAGCAGTTACTTGTGCACCTATTGTGTGCCAACACTGTTTAAGCATTGTGGATCCAGCAGTGAACAAGGAATTTTCATTTTAGTGTGGAGTGACAGGCATAAACAGAAAGAAACTTGTAAACAAATAATAAATGACGATTTCAGGTGTTGCCAAGTTCTAAACAGAAGTGGGTTAACTTAGTGACTGCTTAAGGTGGGTATTGCTTTCTTCAGCTAGAGGTCAGGGGAGGTCTCTCTGAGGAAGTGAAATGTGAGTAGAGGACACTAGTCTGGGTTTTGAACACTTGAATTGTGGTGTTTTTCTTTTTTTGAGAGTAGGTTTCTTACTTTAGCAAATTGGACACATCGAAGAATGCAGGTAAAATAGTGAGGAGGTAGGTAGATTTTAGGAGAGACCCTTATTAATTTGTATGCCACCCTTAAGACTTGAGACAGTCCCCTTTCTCTTAAAACATCAATAACATTTACATAAAAATTAATATCAACTTTGCATGTCTACTTCTCTAGCACATAAATATTGGAAAATAGAGGATTTCTAGTAGATTTTTCTTATTAATAAGATTATTCTTGAGGGCTAAAAATGCCCAATGTTTGATATTTATAGAAGCTTTTGCTTAAAAAATACAGTTTTTGTTGTTGTGTGACTGTCCTTTTTGCTGTCTTCTGAATTTCATAGTAAAAAGTTACTATGGAATCCTGGAGAGGAGACTGAAGAGCTGATGCGTAGATGTCTGTATGCACATACAGATACTTTTGCATCTTTTCACGTGTTGCACAATACAGATGGTCCCCAACTTACAATGGTCCACTTCGATTTTTCGACTTTACGATGGCATGAAAGCAGTACACGTTTAGTAGAAACTATTTCTCGCACCCATATAACCATTCTGTTTTTCACTTTTAGCACAGTATTCAGTAAATTACATGAGATATTCAACACTTTATTACAGAAGAGGCTTTGTGTTAAATGATTTGGCCCAACTGTAGGCATGTGTAAGTGTTCTGAGCACATTTAAGGTAGGCTAGGCTAAACTATGATGTTTGGTAGGTTAGGTGTATTAAATGCATTTTTGACTTACGATATTTTCAACTTATGATGGGTTTATTGAGACATAACCCCCGTCATAAGTTGAGGATCATCTGTATTAAGAGAATGCCACATAGTTAGGATTTTAGTGACGTCATCATTTTCTGAGCATATTAGTGGAATTTATTTCATGATCCCAACCAGTTAATGTATCATACCCAGAACTCTTTGTTGTGCCCATTACTTAATTGAACGTAGAGAAAATGACTGGTTTCACCATTGGGCATTTTTTGCTATTAATTTAATATGTGGCTAACACTTTAAAGTTGAGGAAGTGTCTCAGGATTTGAAAGGCAGTTCAGTGTAGTGGGAAGAGCATGAGTTTACAGTTAGGGGACCAGGATTTAAGTCCCACTGTCTTGGCAACTGGCTTTGTGATTTTGTCTTAGTACCTCCCCCTCTCTGTTTCTTTAGGAATAAAGAAATGGGATTAGATTATGTAGTCTTCAAGAGCTCTTCCTGGTCTGTACTCTGTAATTCTGTTCATTGGCTCAAATGTAGAAAATTTAGGAGAGTATTTCAATAAGTTTGTGGAAATATAGAATTAAAAGATAATTCAGATCTTTCTGTGAACTTTTGAAGTACCCTCATATAGTTGTTGCATATTGCAAGTAGCCTGACATTTGTTGATTTTGTATATTCTTAAAGTGATGATGCTAGAATTCAAAGGGGAACACATAACTGTGTTTTAATAGTGGAGCAGACTAATGCTGTGATTGCTTTTTATGAAGTACATATGCTCAAAACAGGCTTTTTTTTAAAGTTGTATTGGTATATATGTATATATATATTTCACTCATTGGTGTTAGGGGAGCAGACTAATGCTGTGATTGCTTTTTATGAAGTACATATGCTCAAAACAGGCTTTTTTTTTTAAGTTGTATTGGTATATATGTATATATATATTTCACTCATTGGTGTTAGGTTGTACATGAGAGCATTCAAATTGGGTAAAACTTTCTGTTCCAAGCTTAAGAAAGGCACTGATATTCCAAAATTAAGCTAAAGAGGCTGAAACAGCTAGCATAAGGAGGACATAATCTGATGGTAGATTTTTGGACTAGAAGGGGCTGAAGAGGTCATGGTACATATTCAGCCCTTGTATTTTATTAATGAAGAAACTGAGGCTCCTGGAAGGAAGGAGATTTGTTAAAGTTCATAGTTGGGGCTGAGCTGGTCCTCACTTTAGGGCAGATTCCAGCAGTGCCATCAGTTCCGCAGAGCACTCTTTCTGGATTCAGTTTGAAGCATGAGACATTTGCTGACTAATCGCCCATCATGGTTTTTGGAAAAGTATTGCTTACTCTTTTAGTTCCCCCTCATCTCACAGTTGAGTGGGTAATGCATTTTGCAAGGCTTTATTTTTCATTGATGCTTCATGAAATGTATTTTCATTGGCTCTCTCAACCAAGGGTTCTTAACCTAGGGTCCCCAGCTGGAATTCAGGGAGTCCTTGAGCTTGGGTGGGGAAAAGAAATACATTTTTATTTTCGTGATACTCAAACTGAAATTTATCATTTCACTCAACTATGAGCGTAGGCAGCAAAAAGACCTGCTGCTAGATTTGTTATTTAATGCATTAATACAGAAGTACATGGCTGATTGTATCAAAAATTAAAACTATTTTGATAACTAAGTACAACTGGTTTCATTTGTAATCCTTTGTATTTTATTTTACAAATTTAAAAACATTTTTTCTTTTTTTTTTTTTATTAAAAGATGACCGGTAAGGGGATCTCAACTGAGCGTGGGCTCAGCCAGTGAGCAAACCGGCCATCCCTATATGGGATCCGAACCCGTGGCCTTGGTGTTATCAGCACCGCACTCTACCGAGTGAGCCACGGGCCGGCCCTAAAAACATTTTTTCTGAGATTTAAAAATACTTTTCTGAGTATGGCTTGGCCAAAGTGCCAGAGGGTCCTTGGCACAAAAAGAGGTTAAGAACCTAAACCTTGACTGATAAATGAACTATTTTAGTGGAAACTGATTAAGCTCTACAAAAGGAGGTAGGTACCTGCCTTTTTTCCTTTGGGTGATGCAGCATTCTATAAGATAAGACAGAGTGCTATTGCTTGAAGAGTTATGGTCTTTATTTTTTAAAGCAGCTCCCAGTTTCTCTCTCTCTATTTTTTTTTTTTTGTTGTTGTTGTAACCTTGGCACTTCGTCTTAACTACCCCCTCATTGGTGGTAATAAGAAAACTTAAAATATGCCCTAACACTTTTTCTTTCTCATCCTCCAGTCTAATTTGGGCCCAAAGACATCAAACACTAGTATCTTTTATAGATTGAAAGGTCTTTGAATTTTTTTTTTTAATAAAACAAAATCTTTACTGTCCCTCAGCATGTGGGGTGATCTGAAGAGCTCAGATCTGTTTGGGTGGATGGAGTGTCTAATTCTGTAGGCTATTAAGGGTTATGATGTTACTGGCTTTGGGTTGCTATATTTTCCTTTACTAACTTTAGCCTTGTTTGGGGTATGTGGCTGTCTGTGTTGCTTTGTGGTTTCTAGTCTGGCTTTCTCAGATTTATTTGTCTCTCTCTCTAACACACCAAGACTGAAACCTTTATTAGGACTTTTCATTTTTGGTTATATTTTATCATGTGATCAGTATTTGGTGATGCTTTGTATAAGCAGAAATAAAACCAGCTTGATTCAGCTTCCAACAATTTTACCAAACATATTTTATCCAAAAGATAAAACACACACAAAAGACCAAAACAAAAAACAGCAATTGCTGTATTTGAGGGAGACAGCATTGCCATGCTGGGGCAGTAGTTTTGTATCTGCTCTGTGGGGGTCCTAGTGTGGCCTCCCTGAAGTAAGGCTGTGGGGCTGTAGATTGGCTTTTGAATGGAGACAATAGCAACTTGGTGGACCTCATTGTCATGAGAGAAAAATAACTGTGAAAAGGGATTTCTAATGTCTTTTGATTTAATTAAAGGTTTCTCCTGGGGTGTGCATAAATCTGTTTTATAAAAAGAAAAGTGGAAGTTAAAATGATTCACTTATTAATTCTTACTGAGATTATTGCAATCTTCATTTTCTGGAAAATAAAATAGGACCAGAAAGTGCTTCGTATTTCTTCGCTTTGTCTAAATCAGCTGTTCTCAACCACCTCATGTGATGATCAGTCTTGAGGTGCATGGCCAGTTATTTATGACAAGTAATAAAGTGTGGATCTTTCAAACGATTCAGAGGTGTATCTTTAATAATGCCACGTTTCACCCATTTGCCTTCTGATATGTTTTCTGAATAAGTGGGAGAGAAAGGGGTGGAGTTACATCAGGCAAGCCAGGAATTTATTCATTCAACAAATATTTATTGGGTGACTGCCCTTCCAGGCATGGGAATACAGCTAGGAAAAGAAAGACACATTCCATGCTTTGGTGAATTGCTGTCTTATTCTTGTCACAGGCCCTTAGTGAACATCCATTACCGATGTACAGTTCATTTATTTATTCCCCAAATGTTTGATGTCTGCCGTGTGTCAGATGCTGTGCCCTGCATCTTGTTTACAGGTAAACAAGACAGATGTGGTTCCTGCCACTACAGAGCTTATAGCCCAGAGGGGGAGATCACCTGGCTATGATGGCAGATACATTAGCAGGGTCCCCTGATCCCCAGCCAGGATGAGAAGGGGATGGCTAAAATGGACAAGAGAGGCAAAGAATGCTTTAGGAAGAGGATACTGAGTATTCTAAGACCTGGAGGTGAGCACATGTGGCTCCTTTATAGACAGATAAAAGCCTGGTATGGCTACAAAAGAGTGGTTAAATGAATTGAATGTGAGAAACGAGGATGGGGTCGGTGCGGATCATGAAGGGCTTATAAATTATTGGAAGGATTTTGGACTCTATTCTGTGGGCATAGGAGACTGTGGCGAGGTTTTCAGGTGTGAGATGGGAGTGGAGAAAGCCCTCTGCAAAGAAGCACAGTGGAAATGGACAGAGAAACTTTGGCTGGGGTGTGAACGAAGAGAATGGGGTGTGAGCAGAGGGCAGCTGTCTAGTTTGCAGTTCCTGGATTCTGTCCCTCCTGAGACTTGTTGCATCCCTTGCCCTGAGTTCCGTGCGATTGACCATTCATTCAGTGACTCAAAAAGTATTGACTGAGGATCAGCACTGCTCCAGGCCCTGGGCTATGCTGGTGGACAGACAGACAACTTCCCTGCCTGCATAATGGAGCTTACTTTTCAGTGGAGAGATGAGCAAGCAAACAGGTAGATAAAAAATGGAATTTCAGAGAGTGCTATGAAGAAAATAGAGCGGGTAAATGGGAAGAGAGTGATTGGGTGGGCAGAGTGTGGGAACTAGCAGGGTAAAGTGCTAGGGCTAAGGTAACTGGCGGTGGGGAGCAGGCATTTAGACAGAATAATTAGGAAAAGGTTTTCTGCGAAAATAATCCTGGATCCTTTAACAGCCCCTACCTTTTTTCTGTTTAAGCCACCTTGAGTGGAATCTGTTCTTACAGCCTAAGGATTCTGAGTATTCCATTAGTTAAGGAGGGAAAGCAATTTACCAAAGGGGAAATAGAAGTGTAAACAAATACGAGGACAGATATTTAACGTCCCTAGATGCAAACATGGTTCAGGCTATGATGCTGCTTGCACGTGCCGAGAGTGGTAATTGCATTCCACCAGACTGTACTGAAACTGTTTGGTCTCCCTGGAAGTTTCCCTCTGGAGGGCAGGGATCCTGATTTCCACCCCCCCTTGCAGTGCTGTGCACACCCTTCTGGTGCAGGGTAGGCACTCACCAGGTCTCGAAGGAATGGATTTCTGTGACACACCTCAGTATGCCACTTGGCACAGGGGTGTTGCTGGGGCTCGGCAAACGTTTCTGGATTTGAAGGAGTACTCTGATTGTGTGGCACAGCTGTGGTTTTGTAAACAGTCCTACCAACCTTTAGGGCCCAAGTTAAAGGGCTCCCTGTGAAACTAAACATGTACTTTACTGACATCAGATATCCCAGTTTCAACTTTTGTTTGTTTTTCTTTTTGTCAGTCACCTACCAGTCATTTCATCACCTGCAGAAAGTTGTGCCTTGAAGGGATGCAGACCATCTGTTCTGATTCCACCAGCTGCTCTGAGCTGCATTGCAGTGCGCCACAGTGGCGTTGAAAGGCTGTGGCCATTAATGCCTGTTAATGATGGCTGAAAGTACTGTGGCATACAAGCCTTTTGGATGACAATCCTAATAAATATGCATCAGGGGCATTTTCAGCAGCAGGTTTAGGCTCTTGCAAGTCACTCTCGATTGAGGTTTTCTTTCCAGCCATCCACATAATGCTTCTCACTGTCTAACACTTAACTGCTTGTTCTCTGCTTTTCTGCTCATGCAGATGCCGTTTTTAGGGTAAGATATCATTATTTCAAATTTTGTACTTCCATTTTAATTAGTACTGGTTTAACAAAATCCAACCAAAGCAGGCAGCTGTATGTTTAGCTTCTAGGCTATTGGTTTAAAATGGCTGCTTACTATTACAAGCACCTCAGTGGAGCCTCAGCGGCCCCTCTTCCTCTCTCAATCATACCCAGCCTTCTGCTTTCTGCTGCCCGGTTATAGAATACCTGTAATCAGAACTTGCGAGGGGTGTGCAATTAGGTTTTTCTGGAGCAATTGATTGATTACTTTGAGGAAAGGCCCTTTTTGCAGAAGGACCATAGACAGAAAGGAGTGTGCTTTCACACCAGATCCCAGAAAATTATGCTGACTCAGTCCTTGCTGTAGTACGTAAGATTACCTTATGATTTTGGTACTTTTGTTCTTACATACTCTTGGATAGAATGCAGAATGGAGTCGGTATTTTTGCTTTTTATAGCTGAAGGTAAACAGGAGTTACATTACAGATAACTGTACTGTTTGTCAGTAGCTTATGCTTCTCCAGGTAGTTTTACACACACTTGAACAATTTTCACTGAAGAAGCACTCCTTCGTTTGACTCTATAAACTGTCTAGTGAAAGAACTGTGCTAAAGACTGTATTCCTGAGGTGGAGCTTACCTGCCTTGCCTGCTTGGTCACTCAGCCATTTGGAGATCAGATATGACAACTCAGGTTTTGAATTCACCTCGTGTTCTTCCCGTGTTTTCTTCAAATGCAGCCAGCAGTGGTTCCCCCATCCCAGTATGTGCGTGCTGGACCTCCCATCTGGAGAATCCCTTTCCCTGGATTCTGGGCTGGTTCTGTGATTTGCTTTGAGCAGTCCGTGTAGTGGAAGTGAGGCTGTGTGACTTCTGGATGTTGCCTTAAGGGATGTTGAAGCTCCCATTTTTTGTTCTCTGTATTCATTTGCTAGGGCTGCCATAACAGAATACCACAGACCTGATGGCTTAACCAGGAATTTATTTCTCAGGTTCTGGAGGCTGGAACTTCAAGATCAAGGGGAAGATTTGGTTTCTCCTGAGTCCTCTCTCCTTGGCTTGCAGATGACCTCACTGTGCACGCATGCTTCTGGTGTCTCTTCCTTTTCTTAAAAGGACACCAGTCATATTGGATTATGACCTCATTTAACCTTAATTACCTCTTTAAAGACCCGCCGTCTCCAAATGCAGTCACACTCTGAGGTATACTGGGAGTTAGGACGTCAACATGTGAATTTAATGGGGGATTCTGTTCAGTTCATGATATCCTCTTAATATGTAGCTGCGTTATAAAGAAGTCTACCCTGTTGGAGGTAGTGGTTTTTATGGATGGGAGATCATAAGAGGAGAGGAGAGAGGGGCCAGCCCCAGCCATTCTAGCCTCTGCAGCTGAAGCAGCAGCCATGAGAAAAGTCATCTTAGATCCTTTGGCCTGTCAAGCTGCCGTGTCCACACCACACAGCAGAGATGAGAGCTTTCCACCAGGCTCTGCCCGACTGAAAGAACTGTGAGCACACAAGTGGCAGTAGTTGTTTTAAGTCGGTACATTTTGAGGTGGTTTGTTACACAGCAGTAGGCAAGTCAACACAATACTGTTTGCATGTGGTTCAGTCATCAGATCTGACAAGACTAATATGAAATAAATTCATGACGTTTTTTGTTTCCTTCAAGTTATTGATTATTCTCATAAGCACAATTTCAGCATTTTGTTTGAGTTATTCCAGGCGTTAAGTACTGTATGGTTTGAAAATCTTAGCTAACAAAAGCATTTGTAGAGTAGCTTTATTGTATAGAAGTCATCTGCGAGTCTCTGCATTCGTTGATCTCCATAATCAATATTATCTCCTGAATTTGTTGAGAGCATAGCGGTTGAAGAGTAGCCCTACTTAGCTGAGAACCATGTTTCTGGTAGACTCAAACATAAGCAGCTTTCACCCGGGACAGCTAATGCATGACACAGATTTTCAGGCTTTTAGAAGTCACCTGACATGAAATAATAGAACTAACAGAAATTTGAGTAGAGGAGGTAATCTATACAAGGATCCTGCAGGTACACGATGACGAATGGACCATAAGACTGTTTTAACACTGCAGTTGGGTGGTTAAATGGCAAGATGAAAAGCTCATTCATCCTGGTTGTACCTGTCTGTGACTGCCGGCAGTAAGAAGGTAGTACAGTTCCTGAAGTACTTTACGTGTCTCCTCCACACTGTGGAGAACAGTTCCGTGTCCGATCAGAAGCAAGCAAAGGCAGGAGGTTGCACCTGTGTGGCGCACTTTGGGGTGGAAGTGCACTCTCTACAGAAAGAGACAGTGCGTCCTCCACACTGTGGAGAACAGTTCCGTGTCCGATCAGAAGCAAGCAAAGGCAGGAGGTTGCTCCTGTGTGGCGCACTTTGGGGTGGAAGTGCACTCTCTACAGAAAGAGACAGTGCAACAGCAGGCACTGCTGCCAGTCACCTACAGGGACTCAGGGTAGAGAGAACCACTGGTGTGGAAGCCACCAGTTACTGCCTCCACATTGGGCAAATTGCCATGGAAAGAAAAAGTTTCCTCTAGTAGCTGAAGTGAATGTAACTTCTGAAATTTCCCCAAATTCTGTTGGAGGAATTTTAATACTTTTTAAATCAGGGGCTGAAAAATATACAGTCAAAACTTTTGCATTCAAAATTTCTCAACTAAATGTAAAAGAAACTTAAATAAAGTTCCAAGTGATGTGTTTTTTAAGTCTGTAGCTTTTATAATTTTGTAGTTTTGAAAGCTTAAAACTACAAAATTTTATAGTTTTTAAAGCTTAAAATGACTACTTTTGGGATGCCGTATACACATATATATATATTGTTTTTAATGCATGTGTATTCTGCATGGCTGTATTTAGTTAAAAATGGAATCCACTGTGCATATTAGAAATTTAGCACTATCTAAACATCATTAACTGCTCAATTTGTGTTAGGTGATGCTGTTATTGTTGCTACTTGGCGATGGTGATTTCACACCAGAGGACTAGAGGTGGTGGAACTCACATAAGTAAATGCCCTCCAGTGGGGTACAGTCTGAGGACAAGGCAGATGACTTAGCAACACATTGCACACAGTGTAGGTGTAGAGGAAGGTGATTGGAGGGAGCTGTTGTTCTGGGTGCTCTGTGTGCCAGGTTCTGTTAGGTGTTTTACCATGCCACAAATTCCATTTTATTGTTTGGGCAGTGAGGCTGCAGCTTAGTGACTTGTCAGTGCTCACTTCCCTAGTCAGCAGTGGACCCTGATTGGAAGACAGGTCTGTAAGGCTCTGAAGCTTGCCCTTTTCCACCAGGGAGAAGATGAGAGGTATGTGTATTGCTGGGAGATGGGGAAAGTTTTCCTGTGGCAGGTTGCCTTTGAGTAGTTTTGAAGCATGTCTGGATTTTTATAGAGCAGTAGTAATAAAGGCATGGGGATTTTGGAACCCTGCTGTATTTTGCTGGAAGCTGAAGTGTTTGGGGAAAGAGATGCAGTTGGAAAGTTAGGTTGGAGTATTATCAGCTAGTCAACAAATACTTGTGCTAGGGATATGGTGGGTAGCGCCAGAGCGGTGCCTGCCTGCATGGAGCTTATAGTCTATCAGGAAAGAAGGACTTTAAACAAATTAAACCTGGAAGGTGCTGCCAAGGGGAAGTACTGGGTTTTATGGGTGTACTGTAGGAGATGACAATCATTTTTGTGGGGCGGGAAGGACTCTGGTTGAGATGGAAAGGGTGAGTGGAAGTTAGCCAAGGGGGAGCAGGGAGAGAATAGAGCATGTGAAGGTGTGTTGGGAGGTTGAGGAGCCCCAGAGACACCAGTGTGTTTGGAAATTAAGGGATTGGAGGGCCAGTGTGATGTGAGAGATGTGAAAGGAAGGGCCGTGTGGATCCTGTGAAGATTTAGGCCTCCGGGAGTGGGAAGCTACTCCAGTCTGTAGCTATTCCAGTCTGTAGGTGGCAGGCACAGTTTAAGCATTCTGAGCAGGTTTCTGAACTCATCCTCAGGACCTGGCCTATCTGAAATCTCCAAATAGGCTTGCATTTCTTTTGTCATTCTTTTCCCCCCACCTTTGCTGAGGGACAGCTGCTCATGGTGGGTGTAGCCCACCCTCTGTGTGATGGCAACGGTGGGGGTGGGGTCAGCTGATCATTTGGTCCCTCCAGTAGATCTTTTTGGAAACTTGTTCTGGAACTGATGAGTGTTTTTGGGTTGAACCCCACTGGTGAGCAGTCAGCGATCAAAGAATGCTTTCCCTTTCTGCTCCCAGATAGCTGTCCGCTGTAGCCCTGCTTTCCCTGTAGGCGTCCCGTGTGGTTGTCCCCACAGCCCGCACGCTCCTTCCCCCGTTTGTGAGGAGACTTAGTGTGCACACTGTAGGAAGAAGTCCCTCTCCCTTCCTCCAGGCTGTGGATTCAGGGGGGGGGGGGGGGGGGTTGTCCCTCTACCACAGGGTCTCTGCTCTCTCTTGCTGGCTGTACCAGCTATAGTGTGGGACAGGTGGGATGGCATTTCACACAGTGACCAGCTCCTCTGGTGGGGTGATTGGTCCTGGTGCTGGAGAAAAGAGCAGAGCAGCGCAGATTTCTGTTCTTGCTATGTTTGCAGTAGGCACATGGGTCTCTGATCACTGACTCTCTGCCCTGTTTGCTTGCCCTGTCTGGCCCATCCCTCCAATCTCAACCTCTGCCTCATCTCCAGGGGGCTCCACTCCCTTTGAATTGAAGTGGAGGTTCCTGATCAGAACCTGCAGTTTAAAATCATCATTAAAGAAGAAGCATCAGGATCTGAGCTTTCTCTCTCTGTTTTTTTTTTCCCCCCTGCGGAGATGGGGAAATTCTGGCTTAACTGTTGCTCTCTAGTGGCCCTATTCTTCCTTTCCTTGGGGGAGGTGCCCAGAGGGCTGGCTCCTGGGTTATGATGATGAGATCTATCCTTCATGGAGCGTTTCTTCTTTGCAGGTCGTGTGTACAGTGCTGCTCCTGCATGGCCTCTTTAAATCTGACCAAGGGAGTTAGGTACCGCCACTTGTCATTTTGTAGATGAGGAAACTGAGTCGTGGTGCCTGAGAAGCTTCTCCAGGATCACTGTATTATTATGTGACAGTGTTGATTCGGACCTAGGCCTTTCTGAGTCCAACACAGTTGTTCTTAAATCCTGTCTTTACTATGTTCAGAAGCAGTTTTGTTCCTTTTTTATTTTATTTTTTAACCAAATCCTTGCCATACTGTGTATTCTCATTAAACACAGTGACACAAAACTTCACTAATTTAATGAAATTACCAGTAAGGTTAAATTTTTTTTTCCTTCGTTTACCATATATATTAACTTTTTTGGGAAGTTACCTACATGTATGCTTTGCCCACTTTCATATTGTGCTGCTAGTGTGTTGGTTTCTTTAAAAAAATCAGTAATGGGATTTGTAGGAAATAAATACTAATCCTTGTCACATCTGCCTTTTTATTTTCTGGAATGTACTACAGTTGAATTAATGTTTCAAGGAAGACCTGCCTTTATCATCCAAAATAAATCAAAGTTCATTTTTCTAGTTCTCAGGACGATCCATTGAGTTATTCTTCCTCCCTTCAGGAAAGCTCTCTAGTCTCATTAGTTGTGGCATGCACCCTTGAAATCTCTTTTTCCCTTTCTTTTGCTGTTGTTGGTGATAAGTTAGGCTAGCATTTGTATTTTGTTTATAGCTTGGAAAAGTGGCTTCAAGCACTTCTCTCTAGTAAAGGTCTGTCTTTGCATGGATACTAAGGTCACTGCATGTTGATTTTCCCTTTCCTGTCTCTTGATCTTCCTGTTCGTATTGATTAAGGGAAAGGAACTTTACAGCTTCTGTCTCCTCACTAACAGTATTTAGTACAACTTGTTCCAGCAATGGTACTAGTTTAGCTAATCCAAAAAGCATAGGCCAACAGCAGTCTAGGAAAAGTGCCTTTTATTTGCTTATTCGAGTGTTGCCTTAAACCAGGTGTCACTTTAAGGCTTTGATGAAACTCAGGTGACTGAGACCCTTTGGAGAGCTAGCATAGCTTTATGCTGTATAGTTTCAACCTTCCTGTGAGGGCAGTTAAGCCTTTATGGTTACCTATGTGGTTATGTGCATATGACCCAGGGTTTCTGAAAAACATTCTGAGCAAATAGGCATCCTAAGATATCAGATGATAAAATACCAAAGGACAAATATAGCATCTTGATAAGCAATATTAGATGTTATATGGGGAAAAAGTAGAGACCTGGAAGTGCTGCAGGGAAGTAATCCAATCAGCAGATTCTGATAATGTAATAAACTGCACAGGGGTGAAACTTGAGTGGTTTACACACATCAGAATGCCCTTCAATTCAGTTATTGTCTTATAATGGTTGTCTGCCTTTGTACTGCTGTTTTAAATATTAAATAACACAACTCACTTTTTCCCCAGATGGAAGACAAAAGACACAAATCTTCATCACCTTGATAATTGTATCTCCTCTTTCCTGTTCCCTAGCGCCTCCCCCCCATTCTCCATGACTGTCAAAGCTCATGTTTGGGGTTTATTAGTTGGAAATCCTGTCAGGGATAATAAAGCATAGAGACTTGGCATTGTATAAAAAAATACAACTGCTCCTTGATTGCTTCTCCTGTTGTGATTAGTGAGTAGGTCTGAGCAGAGAGGCTTTCCCTTAGATGAGTTTTCCTGGCTCCTGTACAATTTACTGACTGTAGGAGATAGTCAGAACTTTGGGTTCCTTGCACAGTGTGAGAGGCTTGTAAAGGGGCACAAGCCCCTGCCACATGCCAGGTGCTGCATTAAAGCAGTCCTGGAGGAGGTGATGTCATTCTGGTTGAACAAATGAGGAAGTGCGGATGCCGAGAGACTGAGTGACTTGTATGAGGCTGCAGAGTCAGTACAAGATTTTGAAGTTTAGGAATTTGAATTCAGGTCTCAGATTTTAAAGCCCAGGCATGTTATACTTCTCAAAGCCTATATATACATCTCATGCTTGTACCAGGGCTTTATCAGATGGAGACACTGCACTAAGTCTGTGTCATCGATGGTAATACCTTTTGGTAAAGATCAGAAGGGGGTTAAGTCTTAATGTTTGGCATTAGGTTGTGAAGTTGTAATTTTCACAGTAGAGATGCTGGAGACTTCCCTGCTGGGTCAGCTGGGATGAGGTAGACAGCACTGTAGGCTGATAGCCCTGCTGGAGCCACCCCCTCCCCACTGCTCTGTGGCTCTGCCTGTTTACATTTCCCTTTCTGTGCCTCTCTGCCAGGCCCACGGAAAGGGTCAGAGGATGCCTGCCCCTCTTCTTCCTGTTACCTCCATTCTGATCAAATTCGGACAATAGAGCTGCACTCTCTCTGGAGAAGGGCTTTCTGTAGCCCATTAAGCCCAGTTCAAGTGAATCTTTCTCTGATCTAATTGGTCTTTTTATCCAGTTGAACACTCACCGTGTTAGTTACCATCAATCGAACCCTGTTCGATTTTGCTCTTGAAATTATTTCACCCCAATTTCTTCTAGGTTAAGCCAGTTTCAAATTATGTGTTATGGATTCTTATAACTTTTAGCTGTTAGCACTGATCATTAACACGAATCATTTAGCTTTCCTCCACTGAAAAATTTGTAAATGGAAATTTTTGTTAAAGCAGTATTCAGGTAATATGGTATTAATTTAAAAGCTGTGTGCTAAAAGAATATATAAAGACTATTAATGAAAATTTTGGAAGAAGGAAGAAAAATCACCCATGATGTTAATATTATTATTTTTTGCTTACTTTTTCTCATTCATTTCTAGTTATTGCCCATACACATACATATTTTATATGGCATTTTATACATAATATAAAAGCTTCTTTTTAAAGTATTAGCTGTCATTTTTAGAGGATTTGATTAATACTAAAAAAAAATTAAAAATAAGTATTCATTTCTAGTTATTGCCCATACACATACATATTTTATATGGCATTTTATACATAATATATAAGCTTCTTTTTAAAGTATTAGCTGTCATTTTTAGAGGATTTGATTAATACTAAAAAAAAATTAAAAATAAGCCAAATATATGTTTTTTTCTTGGTTAGAACAGGTATGTGTTAGTAGGTTATTTAACACATATTCTGCTTTTTCAGGGGCAGGATGGAGGGCAGCATCTGGAACTGCCGTGTCATTTCTAAAGTCTCTATGTGTTCTAACAGGATATAGGGGAGGAGGAGAAACTGGGTTCCATCTTATTTAAGATCTTTAGAAGATCTGAGAGACCAGTATGTATGGGAAGGGCTTCTGGAAATAAATCTCTTAGGTACTTAGAGGAAAGGTCACTTTAAGGACACTAAATTCTGCACATGTGTTGCCCAGGCAATCTCAGGATAACATTTCCTGCCCTTGGGACCTTCCCCTGGAACTCTTTTACATATCCATAGAATTTTCTTCCTCCTCTTTTCTTCGTCTTCTGTGGTTTTGCACTTTCAGCTTCCTCTGCCTGCCTGCCTGCAGTTCAGCTCTCTGTCTGCCTGTTCCTTCTGCTCACTGTTAGGATTTAGCTCAGGTGTCACCTCCAGCATGATGCCCTTCCTGACACCTCCTCCTTCTTCCTCCAACCAGTAGCAAGGACTTCTAGTGAGCCTTCTGTGCCTTATAAAATTGCCCTCCTTAGAGGGCACCTGCAGGCAGGGCCTGGGGCTCACTCAGCTGCACTCTGTCCCTTGTGTAGTACCTGGCATCCACCTGCATGGATGGTCAGAATGCATGAAGAAATGCTACCCTGGAAATATGAGCATTCTGATATGGATGGCCTCTTCCCCCTTTTCTTTGCTCCATGGTCCAGTTTTTAAGAATGCAGTATTTACTTTAAAATAGGTATTTACAAGGGCTGGCTGGTTAGCTCAGTTGGTTAGAGTGAGGTGTTATAATACCACAGTTAAGGGTTTCGATCCCCATACTGGCCAGCTTACAAAAAAACACAACAACAAAAAAATACGTATTTAGTGTATTTATATTTAATTCCTAAAATCTCCTGTTTGTGTTTTCCAAGATAAAGTAGATTGTAAAATTCTTCAGCACGTACACATGATGGGAGCTCATTGACAGTTGACTGTTTGGCCCTGAAATGAGATGGTGGTGAATTTTAAGTTTTCTTCTAAGCTTTAAGAAAGAGAAGGGGTTAAAGTAGATGAGTACAGTGATGTGGCCTGAAGCTGACAGTAATTTCAGCTTTTTTGCTTTAAATGATCTTTCTTAGTATGTAGTATTAAAAATCTCCCCAGAAAAATCAACAGATTCAAACATATTTTGACAGTGATAAATCTTTATTTTTTTACTCAGAATTAGTTGTTCTGGTTTCTTATCTTTTCACTCTGAAGTCACAGATAAATATTCTTTCTATTATTTTTCCTGATACTTATCACGGCTGGCTTTTGCGTTTGTGTGCTTGCTGTGTTTTTTTTTTCACTCTGTATCTTCTTTTTGACTACTTTTCTTTGATTCTTAGAAAACTTTATGCTTATATGTGTTTGCTGTTCAGCCAATTTCAATGTATTCTTTTATCGTATCCCTACAAACATACTTTTGCTATTTGTTGACTTTTTCCCTCCGTTATACTTCGTTGAGTGCAGCTTATCATATACTTGAAGCAAGACAGCTGGGGTACCCTGAAAGCCAACTTGAGTTTAATTTTTCCTTCCTTTTCTTTTTTATTTTTAAATCATTATCATAAGGAACCAGAGATCTTGTCATTAAACTCTGTTTCTTTTTGCTGGATGGTTTCTTCCCTGTTTTTCTTTTATTCTGCTCATCCCTTCTCCAGTCCAGTTTCCCACTCTGCCTTCAGTTTGTAGAATTCTCAAATGAATATTCATCTCTTTTCTCCATTCCCACTCCAGTTCTTATAGGGATTATAACAGACAATGAAATGTTTAAAATTCTGGTTGTTCATGGGATTTACAACAAATAAAGAGGTAAGCGTGGTGCTATTTAAAAAAATTACGTATACATTGGAGAGCAGTATGGTGGCGTAAGTTATTCTGAATTAAGGTCCTTGTTGTTAGTCTTGTCTCTGTAATTCCAAAGCTGTATTGTGAGTGTAAAACATACACAGACACAAATCTGGTTCTATGAGCACCTGTGCTGCCTTATGATGTGCCAACAGCAGAAGGGACATGGTCTGCTGCTCGTTGTGTGCACAGATCTTTGGGAGTAAGCTGCAATCCAACTGATTTGTGAAGTGTGGTTTTGTAAAGTGGCTTAATGAATTTGTTTATTTTGTTTTGATTGGATTATAATAAGAGACTATCTTATGGTGAGTATCTGGCCAATTATTTTTGCCTTGTAGATTTTCTTGTGTATAATAGGCACATGCTCTCAATTAAAAAGAATAGATCCATAAATTGCAGATATTTTTCTCAAAATGTGAAATAATGCTCAAGAATGGTAGACCAGAAATTTTGGGGTAATGTTGGTGGTTGATGAGTCAACTTATTACTGAAGATCTCTGTAAAATGAGATTTCTCCAAGAGCTAACATTTTTTGGCTTCCTATTGTAAATGTGTTAGCTATACATGATGAATATTATTAAATTGAAAATTGCCTTTATTTTTATGATAGAATATATTTCAAAATCTGGAACTCTTATTTCTCCTGGACCAGAAGTAGCTGGGTTAAAAAAGAACAATATAATATGTTGTATAATCTGCTCACTGAGGAATATTTAGCTGAATAGTTAACTACTGTGGCTTTATACAGTCAAGACCTCGGCTAACCAGAATGCTTCAGGAGTGACATAGTTATGGACCAGTGAAGTTTTAGGTTAACTGATGATTAAGCAGAATCTCTGTAGAAGATTTTTTAAAAAAAATTACTGTTCATGGTTCTGCTTTTTCAAATACAATATATGGAGTATACTTGAGTCTTTTTGGTGGGTGAGGCTTGCCTTGTTGATTCTTTTGAACATTAGTGAGCACTGAATAACATGGTGAACTTAAAAGAGGTAGAAAACTGAGACCTAAGGGAATTCTCTGAAAATCCCTCCCAAACATTTTATTCCTGTAAGTAAAATTAAAAAATAAAAATCAAATGTTAAAGGGAACTTATTTCTCTGTAAAGGCAGAGTGTAGGGAAGCCACTTCTGTTGGTAGAGGGTTCCATCGGTTCACTTAGAGTCCACATGTTTGAGTTTTTCACGGTCTCCAGGGGGGTGTGGTAGAATGTTGAGGTCCACAGTGTCTTTGGTCATGCCAAGAGACTCTGGATTTAGATAGTTTGGCAACATAATAAACATGTTTGCTTGGTGAGTCTGTAGAACATATAATTTAGAAGCATCACTGTTAACTGCCAGATTATATTTTTAACCTTTTAAACAGGCATTTTCCTGTAATATATTGGGCTATTGAAAATAAGATTAAATCAGGGTTTCAGCTGAGGCGAATTGGGAAAGAAAGCAGAGCTCGTGATGTCGTATGTGATACGTCATTCTCCAAGGCTGTTCAGTTAGAGGGATGCCTTTTGTTTAAATAAGAATAAAAATAATAATTGTCTACTTTAGCCCATTGATCTTGGTAATTCTTACATCTCCTGATGTAATTTATTAGTGCAATTTATTGAGTGACAAGGGTTTTAATTGATGTGTAAAGCACAGAATTGGTATGGAACTCCTGCCAGTGGTCTCACTCTGAAGTTGTGTGTGTCTTTCTCCTCTTTCTTTTTCTCTTTCTTCTCCTTCCTTTCCTCCTGTCCTCCTCTTCTCCTTGTAATTGTGCAGTCTGAGATCATTTCTTTCCAGGTAGACCTTGGCAGTTTGCCTTTAGCAGCTTCTTCTAGGAGTCTTAGGTGGGAAAAACCGGCCAATATAGAATTAGTCTCTTTTTCAGCTCCCCCTTAAAAAACCACTCCACTCTGCCTTGCCTTCTGGATAGAGGTGACAGCGTCAAGTTTATAGCAACCCCTAAGATGGGGTTTGTAACCTTCAGAAAGTGTTTTATGTCTTATCCTTAACATAAGAATCCCATAGTAACTGATGATTTGCATTTAAGATCTTAAACTGGTGAGTTTATTTAAGTTGCTGATCTGCTTTAAGGTATTAGAAAGAGATTGATCTTTGCAGAATTCAGAAACCTTTAAGAGTGATGCTGAGATCATTCTCACAATATTATTTGATTCCAGATATTTCTACTTGATGTGGGGACAACAAGCTCACCTCTCTGGGCTGGAGCTTCTTGCCTGACATTGCTTCTTTATCTGTAGAGTTATGGGAGGCCGCAGGATGCGTTTTTCCCTCCGCAAGGCTGCCACCTATGCTCCAGACATCACTGGGGAGAGGCTGCTTTGTGCGCTTGCAAGTATTCAGACACGGCCCAGCCAGGCCACATGTCCTGCCTCTCCCTGGCCCACTCTTGCTGCGCAGCTCACTACTGATGCCTGCTCAGAAAATTGCTTTCTGTAAGAACTGGCTGTTTGTGTTTAAAGTAGTAATTTTTCACGAAGAGGTAAAAGTAAATTTAGGAGTATTCTTTGAAAATTGTACATTTAGTAAAATTAAATTATACATTTAGAAAATTGTATTTAGCAAAAAGTGCTGCATCTCAAAACAGATAGTTTTAGATAGGTATTGACACAAAGTACTGTACATTTGGAATAGTAGTCCTACTGGGTAACTGGAAAAAGCATTCTTCAGGATTTGAGCATTTTCTCTCTTTGGAATCCCTTGCAACTTTTTAATAAAAATCAAAGTGCAGGTGGTTCTGTGGTTCTTTTTGTTTTTCAAAAACTGATAGGTGTTCATGAATTATTGTTTTCTATATTACATATCTGTACAGTAAAAGGCTGTGAAATGGCAGCTGCTTCACAGGACTATTATACAGTAGGGGATTTGCTAAATTCAAATTTGTAAAGTTCTGACTTTAGAAACTTTGTAAAATGTCCTATTTGGCACACATAAGAAAAGGTCAGGTCTTACTGTTAGAGATATGTGAATAATGATGGAATATTAAAATTTTAAAGGTTTGATCCATCAAGCTAATCTTAGCATTAATTCTACTTCTGACTGTAATTGTTTTGTGGCATAACTAGAAGGATATAGGGAGCAAATTTTTTTCAGTATTTTGTCAGTCTGGTGATGTATGTTGTTCATAGCTGGTTATGGAAACACTTAGTTCATGTTGAAACAATTATTTCTCCCTGTTGTTGGTGTGTTTGTTTTCTCAGGTGCTTTTTCACAGCCTGGCTTTCACTTCTTTCCTGCTGACAAAATTGATGAGCATGTGGGGAGGTGGTGGGAATGAGTGGGGGATACGTGTGGTTCAAGTTGGTCCAGCCGACAGGGAGCCAGAGGGATTTCCAGAAGGTGGCTGTACGGTGCGGGGACAGCGGGTAGAGGTGTACTCATCGGAAAAGCCACAGAATCCATCGTTATCTGACTGCACGCCTTGTGATAGGCCATTACATACCCAGTTGTTTTCCTTGGTTTGGTTCTGGCTAGGAAGGAAAGGAGGAAGGAAAGAAGGCAGATGGGCCAGGGAAAGAGGAAGGGAAGGAGAGTGGATGTGGTGAGGAGGGTCTTGGGCTGCTGCATAGAGTGGGATTTAAACAATACTAGGTTTTCATTGTATTTGGTAGTTTCACAATTTAATTGTCTTGACTACTTTTGAAACTATGAAAATTGATTGGTGTGTATATATTTCGTATGCAGTTGCTTATTTTCTAAGCAGGGTACCCTGGAGTTTCTTGTTTAGAGCTATTAAAGTTTATTTCGTATTGAACTGACTTCTTTCCCCCTACTTGTGTTCCTCCTTTTATCATTGTTTATCTTTCCTTTTCTTTGCTCTTCCTTGGATATGTTTTTTTTAATTTCTTAAATTGTAGATTTACTTTTGAGTCAAGTGCCTGAGGGCCTTTTTTTGTGCTTCCTGCCTTTTATGCTTCAGCTTGCCTGTTTTTATTTGTTCTTCCCGTGTTGCAAAATTATTTTTTTTTAAAGTTAAATTTTCTAAAAATATGATTCTGGTAACTTGTGAGACTCAGTTAGCACAGATGAAAAACAAAAACTAGTGCCAGAATTCCTGACAATAATCCTGTCATATACCACTCCCATTCAGCAAGCTTTCTAGTTAAAATCCAGCTTCGTTCTTTGAAAAGGGTGGTACAAACCAACTTCTGTACTAAAAGGAATATGTGGGATTTTAGTGTTAGAAGCTTGTTGTTAGTAGGGCATTCATTGCTGTTGAAGTTGGCTTTCACCAGAAATGAATGATTGTCTGAAAATGGGCCTTTCCTCCTTCTGCCTTCTCTTTTTCTTCCTTAACATCTTAGCGCATATCTGAATGATGTGAGAATGCAACTCTGTTGATTATGGCTAGGTCATGCATCGTGCCTCAAACACATATAACCCAGAGCTGGGTACCTTAATTGAGTGTTCTTGTATCTGAAAGATGTGTAATTTTACAGAACAGATGCATCCTTCCCAGATCTTGTAAAGAAGAGCAACTCACTTCCCCCCAAACACACCAATTCCTTCCCCCAATCGCAGTTACTCATTTAAAATGAGTTAAAACAGTATCAGTGGTTGCTTTAAATGGATCTCATCTGAATATATTCTTGTTAGGTACAAATTAATCTAATTTTTTGAAAGTAGTAAAAGCAACAGTGAATGCAACAATAACGTACCTTTAAATTTTATTTTGCCTTTACACTGAGGTCTAAAAAGAAAAGGACATTAAATTTAAGCAAACCTTTGAAAATAGCTCCTGCTTTAAAAAGAAGTTCCTTTTGAAAGTTTCTAAGTCAAGACATTACATTAAAGGGTTATGTGCAGGTATAACTCCACCATCAATCAGATCACTAACTCTTTTGAAGAGGGTCTTTGTCAACCTCTCCTTATAGAGTAACAGCGGGGAAGGAGAATGTTTAAGGCTTAGAGTTATTTTTAGTTTTTAACTTTATGCCAAGTACTCAATAGTATTGTCAGTTTTAAATTTTGGTTTAACCACAAGACAGGGAAAAATTGATGATGCAGGAACTACTGCTGATGGAATCCAGTTAGTGGACCAGTAGGGTATTGACTTGATATTATAGGAGCGTCACAAAGGCACAGGAGGGAAGGCTCAGAGAATGGGACAGATGCATCGAGCTGGCAGGTCTGCTGGCCAGAGCATGAGGATGCTGATACAGCAGTTGAGTGTTTATTTCTGTCCTCTTTACCCTGGTACTTTATTGTTTAGTTGTCTATTAGCTGAGGAGAGCATTAGTTCCACAGTCTAAGAACAGTAGTTTTGTCTGGTTTGGGACCGTTGGGCAGGAATGGCAGTGGGGTAGTACTGAACTGTTTCCTAGTAAGACTGGGTTCCCTTGGGTGACATAAAAGGATAACTTGTTTTAATCGATTGAAGACAAAGTGATCATTTGATTTATAATGAAAATGTTATAACGCATTGCAGGCATTATTCCATCTATTGTATATATGAATTGGGGAAAATTAAATGTGGGAAGAGATTTTGTCAGGTCAGAATCTTGTGTGTGTGCGTTGGTGCTTCTGCTTCAGGAGCACAGTCAGGGCTCTGGCAGGGTGAGCCTGGCTGGCGTGGGAATGGCCAGTCAGGCAGTTCTGCACCTGTTCCTCTTTTGTCTGTTGCCATTTTTCTGAGGCGGAATTTCCCTCGCAGTTTTTAGGAGGTAAGGTGTTTCATGGACCATATTCCTGGATTTGTACTGCACATGGTCATTCAGTACACATATCAGCATAGTTCTGATCTTTGCCAGTTCTAGAGAGTTCTTTGAGAGCAGTGATCTCTGACTTGAGTTTCCCCACACTGCTTTACCTTTTAGATTTGTGCTCACCCTTTGAAGTTAAAACAAACTCAAGTTTTCAAGTAAATAGGCCACAAATATTTATAAATTTGTAAGGAAAAATTGGAACATACTGCACCTTGAACGCTATTATCTCTAACAGGGGCTTGGTCCCACCCACTGCACTGTGTAAGGATATGGGGGACTTGGGGGGGAAGCTCCTACCTACCATTACGCTTCCATTTACCAGTGATTGTCCTCCGATGTCTCACAGTTTGTAAATTTTCAGACAGTTAGGAATTTAAGACTTAGAAGTGATAGCTTTCTCAGCTACCTCTGAGTGTCTTAGCAAGGGGTATTACACTTCAGAAACTTTTGGAGTATGTTTCATGTAGAGCCATTTCTTTCCAAATGTGAAAATGAAATCATTTTCTATTCTGTCTTTTCCCTGAATGCTGCTGTTAGAAGAGAGGATTATGATAGGAAGTCTCATGGTTACTTGTAGAAGTCTAAAAGGACAGCATTGGCTAACTGAGGTACCTCCTAATCTCTCTTTACAAATATTTGCCTTTTCTGAAGTAAGCTTTAACATGTTTGTTGTTGAAGATGTGGAAAATACAAACTGTACAAAGGGGGAAATAAGTCACTCAGAGTCCCACCACGTGGAGCAGACGGCTGTCACACAGGCAGTATTCCCCCTGGTTCCTGCCTGCCCTTCTGCCGAGCATACACACCCAGCAGCTGGGTCATGTGTCTGCTTAAACCATTCAGGGCTCCTAAGGCCCCGGGGAAATAAGTCACTCAGAGTCCCACCACGTGGAGCAGACGGCTGTCACACAGGCAGTATTTCCCCTGGTTCCTGCCTGCCCTTCTGCCGAGCATACACACCCAGCAGCTGGGTCATGTGTCTGCTTAAACCATTCAGGGCTCCTAAGGCCCCGTTGATGTGGCATAGGCTATGAGTTCTCTTCTTCCTATCCCTTAGTCTGTATCACAACATCTTGTGTGCTCTGTGGACTGGATCCTAGTTTATATTTGTTGTATATGTGCTCACATGGTCTGTCTCTCACAGTGGAGGGGGAGCTTTGTGAATGTGGGACCATGGCACAGTAGTATCCCTAAAATCTGGCAAGTGCCTGGAATATTGTAGGGGCTTAGTAGAAATTTATTAAACAACGAATGAATGAATCCTTTGGGCCGTTCTCTTTGCATATATATGTACACATGCTGTAATTACATACACGTTTGTTCTTTATAACGTTCTCAGTTTGATTCCCCCTGGATCAGTACAGTTCCTTTTCATTTTAAATGAAGAAGAAGATGTTATGGCACACGTTTTTTAAAAAACACTAAAGATTGCTATTTATAATTTTAATAAAAATAAAATGTGTAGTCTTCCTATTTTAAATAAAAAAGATCTGGCCTACCACTCTTTAAAGCTTTTTAAAAATATAGGACCAGATTTAGATCTTTCTTTGAACTGCAGCTCTTTTCTTCTTTTATTTTGAAATAATTTTAATCTTACATAAAAATTGAAAAATTAGTACAGAGAGTTCACATACACCCTTCAGCCAGTACCTCTAACACTGTCAACTTTCATAACCATAGGACAATGATCACACCAAGAAATTAACACTTGTATAACACTTGTACGTAAACTACAGAACTTAGATGAATTTCACCAGTTTTTCTCCTAATGTCTTTTTCTGTTCTACAGTCCAGTCCAAGATCTCACCGTTCATTAGTTGTCATGTCTCTTTAGTCTCCTCCAATCTGTGACATTCCTCAGTCTTTCATGACCATGACCCTTGTATTGAGTACTGGTCAGTTATTTTGTAGACTCTCAATTTGGGTTAGTCTGATGTGTTCTTATTATTAGACAGAGGCTACACAGTTTTGTCAAGCAGTCCGCAGAAGTAATGTGGTCCTAGTGTATCACGTCAGGAGTTCATGATGACGAAATATGTTACCTTGATCACTTGGCTAAAGTGATGTCTGCTTAATTTCTCCTCTGTAAAGTTACTATTTTCCCTTTGTAAGCGATAAATAGCTTGGGGAAGACACTTGAAGTTTTGTGTTTCTTTTTAAACTTTCCCCCACTGATTTTAGCATCCATCAGTGTATCTTGCCTGTAGCAGTTATAACTGTGATGCTTGCTTACTGGCGATTTTGTATTTCCTTTATTCCTTTTACGTTTATTAATTTAAATTCTTCTGTAAGGAAAAGGTGTCCCTTCTCTTTCATGTCTTTATTCAATTATTTATGTCAAAGTGGAGTTTAATGGATATTTATTCTAAATGTTGTAATCCCAAAATATTACTATTTTTTTGCTCAAATTGTTCCAGAATTGGCCATTAGGAACTTCTGCAGGTTGGCTCCTGTGTCCCTTTGACACGCTCTGTCCTTTAGTCAGCACTTCTTTGATTTTTGGCATGATGAGATGGTTCAGGCTCATCTTGTATTTTCCCTGCCCCAGCCCTGGAATGCACCACTTTTCCAAAGAGGCTTGGTTCCTTTTATTGGAGAATGACTTTTAGAAACCAGGACCTGGGTGTTAAATGAGCTCATTGCTACTGAGTTATCATTGGTCCTGGCCTTCTCAGTGGACAGAGCTAGGAAAAACATGTATATATATTAAGCTATGCTTGCATACACATCTATATTTGTTTCTATACCTATTTGTGTGTGTATATATGTTAAAGACCATTAGTTTCTACTCATACCTCAGATTCTAATCGAATACTATGAGGCTCATTCTAGCCTTCTCTCTTCCCTTATTCATAACTTCTTTCTTAGTGAGAAACCTGGTTCTCATTACTACAGTATATTAACTTATTTGTTCAGTGCTATTGTATTATTGAAGGTTCAACCAGAGAAACAGAACCAGTGGGAGATATATGAGTATTAAAAGACATATTGTGAGGAATTAGCCAATGTGATTGTGGGGCTGCCTAGGCAAGTCCAAAGTCTAGGACAGGCTGTGAAGAAGAACAGCTGGAACTCTTGGGTACAAGCCGAAGCTGCTTTCTACAGGTGGAATTAACTCTCCAGGGAAGCCTCAGCTATGCTCTTAAGGCCTTTTGACTGATTGAATCAGGCCCACAGAGATTATCTAGGATAATCTCCTTTACATAAAGTTAACTGATTATGGACTTTAATTACATTTACAAAACACTTTCACAGTAGTACCTAGGTTAATGTTTGATTAAATAACTGGGAACTGTAGTCCTGTCAAAGTGACGCGTAAAACTGACTATCACAAGTAGTATATTTGTAATGTAGTTACAGAATTGCTAAGATTTACAGACATGGTTGTAAAATTTTGTAAAATTGTAAAGAATTGTAAAATTTATAGACATGATGAATATACCATAGCACTTATAAGAATCTCTAATTATCCCTTTTATTCATTATCTTGTTTATTATTTATCTTTCTTACTGGGCCCCTCTCAATCTTGCCCTGTGTATTAGTCCGTTTCTGTTGCTTTAATAGAATACCGGTAATTGGGTAATTTATAAAGAACAGAGGTTTATTTGGCTCACGATTCTGGGACTGCTGCATCTGGTACGGACTTCAGGCTGCTTCTGTTCATGTGGGGTGGGGGGTGGGGTTGGGATGGGAAGCTGCCAGGGTCTTTTGAACAACCAGCTCTTGTGGGAACTAATAGAGTGAGAACTCACTTGCTACCCCACTACCCACCCCCCAGGGCATTAATCTATTCATGAGGGATCCACCCCATAACCCAAACTGCTCCCAACATTGCCAAGTTGGGGGTCAGATTTTGACATGATCTTTGGGGGACAACACAACCAAACTCTATCACCCTGCATCCCCATATTTGTATGGTTCCTGTACGGTGATTCACTGTTGAAGGGATGAAACGAATAAGGCCCTCAATCCTAATATTTCTTTATTACCAACTTTCCCCTTTGCCAGTGTTTCCATTAGAGAGAAGAGTGAAGTGGAAGATCCAGTTTGGGTAGAAATTAAGTTAAATACTGGATTCCAAGGAAATGTTTTATAAATGTTCTCTTTACTTTGGGTTAACATTGAAACAGTTCACTGAATGACAGAAATCATTCCTTTTAGAGATTGCCTACTTTCTCTCCTTTTTTCCCTAGTCCATCCTTCCACTCCTTCTACAAGTTCTGCTTAGTTAGTTTTTATACCTTTGAGAGAAGGATGACTTCCCATAGTTTATAGCTTCAAAATAGGTTAGTTGAGGGCATTAACAGACTGTAGCAGTTCACATTTTTGTTGTTTTGGTGTAGCAGCATAATGCAAACTGTCATTTATTCAACCATATTTTATGAGGGTTTCTCACTATGCCATGCATTTGGGCTATAGAAATGAAAGTGTATGGGCTCTGCTATTAAAGAGTATATATCTAGTACACTGTTACTCTGAACAGTGTATGATTCTGTTTCAAAGGGAAAATAACTATCTAGAATTTCTAGTGGACTTAATTACTTTTGTTATAATGTTAGTTAGGTATATAAAAACCTATAACTAGGAATAAATCCATCATGCTTATATCTCTTTTACAACTCTAAATCAAAGCCAGTCCAAAATGAAATATAAAACTACAAAGTCATTGAAATCCAAACTTACTGTTTTAATTTAATGTCGCAGATGATATTTTGCTAAAACAAAAGCACTGTCTGCAATACAATATATTGCACTGGTTCTTATGTGCAGAGGTTTTTGAGTTCAGCCTGCCTCTACTACCATGGGATGACTTAGTCTTCCTTCCAGTAGTTCTGCCGGAACTGCTGAAGTCTTGGTTCTTGTAGAGTGCAGTGTGATTGGATTAGGCCTTCTGTTGCCCTAAGTGCATCATCTGTGTAGTAGGTCTGCATCTGTTGGTTTCTTTTTAGTACCAGACAATGAAAGTAGTAATAGTCTGCCTTATCCTAACTCAAAATGCAGTGCAAACTGAGACATTGAAAAAGAAGATTAAGGGCCGGCCCTGTGGTGCACTCGGGAGAGTGTGGCGCTTGGGAGCACAGTGGCGCTCCTGCCGCGGGTTCGGATCCTGTATGGGTGTGGCCAGTGCGCTCACTGTCTGAGCACGGTGCGGGCGACACCTAGCCAAGGGTTGCGATCCCCTTACCGGTCAGGAAAAAGACCAAAAAAAAAAAAAAGAAAAAGAAAAAGAAGATTAAAAAATATGCTTCTTGGCATATTGTGGACCTCCAAGAAACTTTCCTCCCTGAGGGCACTCTAGACTTGGTGATATGCTTCCAAACACTAGAGTAGAGAAAGGGGGAGGGAGAACTCTGCAGCGGAATAGCCAACAGAACCTGCCTTAGCTAAGTGACAGTGAGATGCCACGACCATGGCAGGCCCCCATATGACATGAAGAGGAAGGCGCTGCACCTCTCTCTAGTCGAGAAAAACGTCAGACAAGCCCAAGCAGGGGCAGTCTACGGAACTAAAGACCAGTCCTTCTCAACACTGTCAAGGTCGTGAAAAACAAGAAGAGTCTGAGAAACTGTCCTATCCCAGAGGAGACACGACAAGTACAATGTGGTGCCCTGAACTGGATCTTGACACAGAAATAGGGCATTAATTGAAACACTGGTCAAATCCACATACAGTCTGGAGTTAATAGTCATATGCCAGCATTGGTTTCCTAGTTGTGATAAATGTAAGATGTTAGTAATGGGGATTGGACGAGGGGTGACCCGAACTGTTGGGTTGGTCTTTGCAACTCTTACGTAAATCTAAAATTATTCAAAAGTAGAAAGTTCATTAAAGGTAGAAAAACCGTGACCAGGGCTGGTTGAAAAACATGGCACATGATAACTCTGGGAGTGGTATACCTTCCAGGTTTCCACATGAACATGATCAACAATGCTCAGGGAACACGTGTGATGCAGGGTCAGCTGTGTGCCCTTGCGTGAGACTAGGTTACATTTAAGGTACAAGTTTAAAAAGTGTGTTCATCACTGGCTGAGCACGGTGCGGGCGACACCTAGCCAAGGGTTGCGATCCCCTTACCGGTCAGGAAAAAAACCAAAAAAAAAAAAAAGAAAGAAAAAGAAAAAGAAGATTAAAAAATATGCTTCTTGGCATATTGTGGACCTCCAAGAATATGAATCCATTGGCTCAGTAAAGAGAGAAAGGTGTGGATATACTGTTACCATGTGATGTGCGCCTTGCTGTACTGGAGATCTGTACAAGGTGCAGTGTGGTGGTAGGAGGAGGTGTCAGAATTTAGGTTAAAACTTGAAGGATAAGAAGGAGTTCGCTAGGTTGACAAGTAAGGGAAAGCATTTCCGACAGAACTAACAGCTCGTACAAGGTAACAGGGGTCTGGAGGCATGGATAGTTCAGTACTATTGGAATATACTGCAAATGAACTTTTGAAGTTGGAGGTAGCGTTCTAAAGGTTTCTTATGTATACATGTGGAATTCTTATGTTTACACGCTGAGATAAATATTGCTTGTGTTATAACACTATAAAATTAAGGTCTTCGTTTTTCCATTTTTTTCCTTTTTCCAGTTTATTGAGTTATACTTTATATGTCCTACAGTGACATATACCTATTTTGGTGTACAGTTCAACGGTTTAGTAAATTTGAACATTCATTTATAAATTCATCACCACAATCCAGTTTTAGAATACTTTCCTCAGTTCACAGTGTTCCCTTCTGCCAGTTTGTAGTTAATTCCGGCTCCCACCCCTAGCTTTAGGCAACCACCGATCTGCTCTGTACCAATCATTTTGCCTTTTCTAGAAGTTTTATATAAATAGGATCATACAATAGGTAGTCTTTTGTGCCTCGTTTCTTTCATTTAACATAATGTTTTCCCATGTTGTAGCCTGTTGCATCTATATTACAGCACTTTATTTCTTTTTATCACCAAATGCCCTTCCATTGTGTGACTATCCCACATTTTGTTTATCCATTGACCAGTTGAATGACACTTGGATTGTTTCCAGTTTTTGACTATTCTGTATAATGCTGTTATAGATATTTGCTTGCAAATCTTTGTGTGGACATATGTTTTAGTTTTTCTTTGTAATGTAATTACTGGGTCTTTTGATAAGTGTATGTTTAACTTTTTAAGAAACTGCCAAATTTTTCTAAAAAAGCTCTGCCGTCTTCTGAGCTTTTAGTGTATAGTGTATAGTCCTACTGGCAAAAACCACAATGTTGTCATTTACAGTTATGGTGGACAGCAGCACGTTTATATGGGGCAGAGGAAGGAGAAGATGTGAAGGTCGTTGTGGTAAAATGGGTTGTTTCTTTGTCTGCTACTTGATGTTCTGAATTCTTACACCAGTACCATATTGCATAGAATGGCAGTCTGAGGATATTGCTTTCTTCTTTCTGTAGCCTTCTGAAGTTTAATGTTAATATTAATTCTTTTTCTCTTTATGAGCCTTGGTTTTATGTGAACTATTTGTTAGCCACTGGAGTCTAGAAAAATACCCCTGCAATGATCCCCAGATGGCCTAAAACAGCACCCCCATATCTGCCTGTGTTGTGATGGAATTCTCTGGCTCCACGTTTTAGAAAAGTAGGGGAAAGTCGTAAATGTGTAGCAGGGGGAGTGGATATTTTGAAGTGTGTGGTTTGGGTGTATGCTGAAAAGGAAAACGAGGGTACCCACTATGTTATTACCCATGCGGTATTTTGACCACAGCATTATCAGGGTGACAAGTTGTCTTGGATCCGATTTGCTACAAGACTGAATGTTCTAAGTGTAGATAGTCTAGGAACAGACAGGTTTAGGTCTGGTGTTTTAATAGCATTGGGGAAGTACAGGTTACCTCATACCTTTTGGTTGCAGTATAAAGTTCAGCACAAGATTGTTCTCTCCCCCTTAAAAATCTGCCTCCTTGTGCTCATTCATTCTCTGGGCAGTTGGCCCCACAAACCGGGCAGACCAGGACCTGGAGGTTGGCCTTCCTCCTCCTCTCACCTCCCACGTCGTGTGGATCACCGAGCGTTTTTCATTTTCATTCTTCCAGTCTGACTTCTCTTTTCTATCCCACCACGGCTGTAGTCTCGTTAATTCATTTTCACCTTTTCTCCATTCCAGATCATCCCTTACAGTGCTACTGGAGAGATATATTAAAGATAAAAAGCAGTTTCTATGACCCTGTTACGATTTATGTAAAAACATGTACACATTTGTGTGTTGACTTTAGGATAAATATACTGTGGTGTAAAAGGGTGGTGTAGCCCTGCCTGAGTAATCCCCCTGCCCGTGTCCCCACATGCAGCCTGCAGCCTTGTGGAATACTTGGGGCTTCTCAGTGTCCCTCTCTCTCTTGTTTCCGGGCCTTTGCAGATCCTGCTCTGGTTGTCTAGAGACCCTGTCCTCCCCAGCCCTGTCTACCTGAACACAGAAATTTATCTTTCCGAGACTTTTAGTGTAGGTGCTGGGACACCTGAAACCTTCCCAGACACCTTTTCCCTCCTTCCCTCTTTGTTCCTGTGTTCTCATAGCACTTTTACAAACCTTCCTATTTGACTTTGTCCCTGACTACTGTAGCACTGTACTTTTGGGTAGCAGGACTTTTCTTAAATGTTTTCTTATAAGTTTGTGACCCTGGCATCTAGTATGGTGCTTGGCACCAAGTGTGCACTCCACAAGGTTCTGCAGCTGATATGGGAAGAGGAGTCAGGGATGAATGGAGTGGGAGAGCCAGAGACTTGTGAGAAGTGAAAAGCAGCCCATGAACTTGAGAGGAAGTATGTGCAGTCATTCTGTGTCTTTCAGGAAGTTTGAGACCCAAACCCATTCACTGATTGAAAGAGCTTCATAATAGATACCACCTCCTTAAGTTACTGTTTTAGTAATCAAAAGTCTTCATGCTCAGAAAACATAGACGGATATTTTACCCAAATCCTTTAAGGTTTAAGCCTCAGTATATAAAGATCCTTCTGTGAAGGCAAATATAACATTCGAACCAGAGTTGTAATAAAATTGAACAAGAGTCGTGAAGTTAGTTGCCAAAACGTGTGAACCTACTAGATAAGCTTTAAACCACATATCCGTGCTTATTGAAAAGTGAGGTCTTTGTACAGTGTGCTTTTCTCTGTTTAACTTTCTTCTTATGCATAGTTCTCTTTTATGTATTCTGGCTAGATGTTTTGCATGCTGCAGTTCATTCTTTGTCCTTTTTTATTTCTGCAACTTACCAAGTGTAATCATACGTGGAATTAGGCTTTATAAAATAAAAATGTGTGCCTGAAGGAGCATGGGAGTCCAGGAAGAAAATGCTGTGAGGGAAGAAATATAAGAATATATCTCATCCAAGTATTTCTCCATTTGGTTTCATAATTCAGTTTCCTTGGAGATTGGAGCCCACCTTTTACTTTTTTTTGAACTATATCAGAGTTGTGAAGTCTTTTTTTCATTCTGCTGGATTAATTTTTACTTGACCTTCAGGGTTCACATCCCGTCAGTTCCTTTCCAGATTATCTCACTTGGCAGCATCTGTGAGTAAGGTGTTAAGATCTCTATTTAAAATATTGTGTACTTTATATTTTTATTCTTGTTCCAAGAGCTCACATATCTTTAAGGGGATAATGCAAATTTGCTTTTGTTACTTTTAAAGGACATTTAATTTCTTTCCTCCCGTGTACAGAAAATGCATTTTTCCTGTCCCCCCCTTTATTATTTATTTGTTTTGGTGGTGGTAGATTTAACAGGGTCCTGCTTCCCCCTACTCTGTGCTGATCCTAGCTACATTGTGGGTGGGATTGATGGCTTTTCTAGAAATCTGTGGTATAGACATTACTAATATTGTTATTAAGAAGAAACTTTAATAACTTAGTCCTCTATAATTATGCTTGCTACCTTCCTTCTCAAGGCAGGTGCAAGAATAAATAAGATGAAGTGCTTTGATCTCCTCAAAAGCAACATATTTTAAGGAGGAAATATTATGGGGATTAAGTCCCTGGCAGAAAGCATGATGTAACTGTCAAGTGTGTCTCGTAGCTAACATTAAGATCTGGTGTAACTGCCAACATGCCAACTTGAAGGAAATCATTTCCCCATGTATAAGCCAAAGTAAAGAAATTTACTTAAACAGAGTTTAAAAATGAAGATGTATTCTAATGAGTGCCATGTATGTTGATAGACTTAATAAAATCTCATAATTGATCTTATAATTGATAAGGGTAATATTTAATACCCTTATCTTTAGGGCTTTTAAAAATCATTTTTGAATACATTCAGTAGTCATTCTGATAAGTAAATTTTCAGTTTAGCCTATATCTGACACAATACTGAGTAATAGAGTATTTGGAGTAGATACTTAACATGTATAACAGTGTTTAAATATTTGTTTACATATATTTTGAAGTATTTATGGTATTTGGAAAATATCTTACTACCTTTCATTTCTAAGATTGTAAATATTCAAAAAACTGTCAGGTAGAAGAGTGGTAGACTTATCTGCATTGGTTGAGAAGACTTGATACAAACACTGGGTAAACACAACAACAGAGAAGCCAAATTTAACATACGGAAGACCTTCAGCAGGGACATGGGTCCTGCCATGAGCTAGCCTCCCTTTTGGCTGTGTTCCAGGAGGGACAGCTAGTTGACCCTCTTTTTCAGAGATGGCAGAGTAGATTCTTGGCAGCCCTGGAGTGGCTGGGCCAGGTGATGTCCAAGTTTCCTTCAACCCTAAATCCTGAGAAGTCTGGTATAATCTTATAGATAAGAAAACTGAGATCCATCGCTTTTAGGTTTAGAACATTATTTCTGATTTAGAGATAAGACAGATAATCACCTTTGTTTTCTTCTTTAATTTTTTGTGTTTTTCATATTTATTTTTTGAGCATTTTAGAATTTATTGTGTGGTGAAATGTAAGATGTAGCTCTGAACAGTTTTTATTTTTTAAAGTGGCTTCACTTTCCCCAGAACAATTGATTGAATAATTCAGTTTCTTTCTCATTAAGTGGTAGTCCTTTCCTCATCCCTCATTACTTTCTTAGTAATGTATATTCAAGGGTGTATTCCTGGAGTATTTCTTCTGTTGGCTTGAGGTTTTTGTTCTCAGTAATACATTGTTTTAATTATCGTAGCAGTAACAGTAGTTTCATATCTTCTCTCCCAACAGTTAATACCCCTTATTTCTATTTCAATTTTATTGATTAGGCTAGAGCTTTTATAACAGTGTTTAGAAAACACTGGCAGTAGTGGACATCCTTGTTTTGTTTCTGAGTTTTCATATAAATGTGTTTATTGTTTTATCTTTATAAATATGTGAAGGAAATATTCTTTTATTCTTGGCGCTCAGAAACATTAATCTGGAATGGCAAAGAATTTTATCATTGTTTGTAATAAGTCTGAATTTGGAAGTTGCTTATAAAGTGAATTTTTATAGATGAATCAGACTTTTTGAGTAACTTAGGTCACAAATTCCAAAGTGTGTCCCTAGAGGAAATGCTTCAGCTCCAAGCAAAATATATTTTTTGATGCCGGAATGTTTCCTTTCCCTCAAAAGGGCAGTAGGACATTTTCTTAATTACCAGTTAGAGAGAAAAACATCTTCTTCAAGCAGAGAGATGGAGTTTGAGAATGTATTCCAGCTTTGTCATTGTTCCAAGGAACTCTTTTAGAAACATAGTGTCCAAAAACTGTCAAATTCTAGAAATCCTGAGGACAGAATTAAACTAGGATTCAGTATCCTTCTACTGATTGGCTGTGTGACCTAGAAAATGCCTCTTCACTTGACAGTCTATATCAGCACTGTCCAGTAGAGTTTTCTGCAATGGTAGGAGTGTTATAGATCTCAGCTGTCCAGTATGGTAGCCACTGGCCATGTGTTGCTGTTGAGCACTTGAAGTATGGCTAGTGTGAAGAACTGAATTTTAAATTTTATTTAATTTTAAATAAAATGTAAATAATTGCACATGGCTAGTGGCTGCCATATTGGACAGTGCAGATCTATACAGTAAATCAGTATATCACTAAGGTTATTTGCATCTCTCAAACTGTGTCTCTCTGAATATGGCTAGAAATTTCCTAAGAATCTTCTTATATTTCAAGAATTTGTAAATTGGGAAATTTTTTGGGAAAAAACCAATGATCCGTTCTGGTTCTTGAATTCTTGATAACATACTCCCTGTATTCAGATTACATAGATGGCTGTTGACTGACTTCTAGTATCCATGTAAGTATAATATGTTGTTGATGATAATTAACAAGTTAATGTATTTATATACTTTCATGGTGAATATGAAGTGTTCTTTTCCCACCCTCCCTTTTTGCAGCCAGTGGGTTAATGCTCCAAACTAAAATTAACTTCTAGCTAATATGCTTCTGTAGCACTGAAGAGTTGGTTGTGGCAAACATCATTTACTACCAAGGGGCCCTGTTTCACCTACTGCTTTGTAGTCATGAAATGCAGCTTTAAAGAGTGCTTCCGTTTGTTGAAATAAACTTGATTTTGTATACATTTTTATTCCTAATATTTCCTGATCTCATGATTCAGTTATTCATTATATGTAAGTGTTCTAGAAATAGAAAAACCTTCTTTAGAAAAGTCATATGAAAGTGAGTGAATCCATATATACATCACATCAAACCATGAATGGCTTTGGGTTTTGTAGCTCATTTATATTTGGTATAAAATCACTCTCTCCCTCCCCCCAAATTCTCCCATAGGTGATTGAATAAAGCTAAAATATTTTGTAAAAAATTGTCTTGAGAATTTATTGTTGCATCCAACACATTTAAATGTATTTTAGTAAGTAATTTGTTTGGGTATTGCCCAGTAATGTTCAAAGTTGGTTTTGCTTGCTCTGGCATGTCTACATTTCTAGGAATTTCTAAAAATTCTCTATGCATACTCTAAAAGTTTAAAGTAAGCATATGTTGTTGTAAAAGAAAAAATACATGGGACTATATCAAACTAACAAATTCCACACAGGAAAGGAAACAATCAATAGAGCAGAAAGACAACCTATGGATTGGGAGAAAATATTTGCAAACTATACATCTGACAAGGGATTGATATCCAGAGTATATAAAGAACTCAAACAACCATACAGTAAGAAAACAAATAATCCAATTAAAAGATGGGCAAAGGAGATGAATAGACATTTTTCAAAGGAACATATACAAAAGGCCTACTGGTACATGAAAAAATGTTCAACATCACTAGTCATCAGAGAAGTGCAAAACAAAACCACACTGAGATATCTTCTTACCCCAGTTAGATTGGCCATTATTAAAAAGTCTGGGAACAACAAATGCTGTGAGGATATGGGGAAAGGGGAACTCTTCTGCACTGTTGTGGGACTGTAAATCAGTGCAGCCATTATGGAAAACTGCATGGAGATTCCTCATACAACTGCAGATAGAACTACCATATGATCCAGCAATCCCACTACTGGGCATATATCCAAAGAAATGGAAATCATGTTGAAGAGATACCTGCATTTCCATGTTCACTGCAGCTGTATTTGTGAAAGCCAAATATGGGACCAACCTAACTGTCCATCGACAGATGACTGGATAGGGAAAATGTGGTATATGTACATAAGGGAACACTACTCAGCCATAAAAAAGAATGAAATTCTGCCATTTACAGCAACATGGTTGCATCTGGAGAAAATTATGTTAAGTGAAATAAGCCAGACAAGGAAAGAGAAATACCAAATGTTCTCACTTATAACTGGGTGCTAAGAAAGAAAGAAAGAAAGACCAAAACGATAAGTTGAACTTTCAGAAGAAGAGAACAAACCTAAGGGTACTGGAGATGATGGGGAGGCAGGGGAGGGGGGTTGGGGAAGGATAGGTTGGGTAAAGGGCATAAAGAAAAGTCATGATTTGTAGTATTGAATATGTTTATAATAAATAATAAAAATTAAAAAAAATATTTATTGTGATTCTTTTAGGAGTAGTAAGAGAGGCATACCATGAAATTTTTTAAAAAGGAAAAGAGATTGGAAATAATTTCTTACTTTAGGAATAGTTATTAAGGAATAACTATTATTAGGAATAATAGTTAGGAATAGTTATGAAGCAGCAGAGATTACTGACCCAAATTTCTGGCTCTAATACTTACTCTCAAACTTCGGGCCAGTAATCAAATTTCTTTGTATCATCAAGTTTCTTTATTTGTAATGCCTATAACTTAATACATATTAGATAATGGGGCCAATGCTAGTTTAAGATGCTTTCTTTTTTTAGTCAGCCTTTGAAATGCTCATTTTTAGGGGCTTCTTACTATAGTAGAAGTTGTGTATAAACAGATTTAAAATAATGAATGATTTGCCAAATAGTAGTTTTATCCTAATTCTTTTATGTGAAATTTGATTATTATGCATTAAGATCTCTGTATACACACATAATTTGGCTTATTTGAGGGCCACAGATTTTAGTGGACAAAATGATATATTGAAAAGAAAAATAAAAGACACACAATTTGATATTACCATTTGCCTTTTGTTTCATAAATACACATTTAAAAAACTATCTCATTTTCTTATAACCAGTTTTAAAAGGGATGCATTTGGAATTATCTCTAATTTTAGATTTCTTCATTCTGAATGAAGAGGATTCCTTATATATAAAACTTGAAAAGTGTGTATATTTGATATTTTACATATATTTTGCCCAAAGTCTTTAGGTGCTAAGGAAGCACTTAAGTTTGTCTTTGAAATGCAGACAGTCAGTTCATTATTGCCACACAATGCTGTGTGACAAATCATCCTCAAGCTCTGTGACTTGCAACAATAATCGTTCATTCTCATGAGTGTGTGGGCTGATTGAGGAGGCCGTGCTTTAGCTGTGGTGGGGGCTTTGCTTAATGCTGCATTTGTGTGGTTGGGGCTCCTCCACGTGCCCCTCATTCTCCTTGGCATGGCAGACTAGCTGGTCATGTTCTCCCTATGGCTGTGGAAGAGGCATCAGAGGATAATCCCAACTGCCAGGCACATTTCAGACTCCTATTCCCCTTACACTTGTTAGTCCCATCCTCTGGCTAAAGCATGTCACATGGCCTACCCTGAAGTCCTAGGCAAGGAACTGAACTGGAACCATAAAGTTGTGAAGCAGAGGGCATGGACTCAGGGATGAGTGGGGAATTGGGGTCAATATTTCAGTCTGCCATATACAGTGTATGCATCTGACTATCTTAATTGGTGGTGAGAGGCTAAAGTAGGCACATGTTAAGGTGATGAAAAAGGAATATATGGGATTTAGTTTGTTTTTCAAAATTATTAATTGGTGAAATATGTAAAGAAGTATGGAGTATAAAATGGCACTAATAGAGGACTAAGATAACGTGGTAAAACTTTACCTGGTTGTTCTTAAATTGTATACATCATGTACTATAGAGATGCATCGCTGAATGATGGGGATACATTCTGAGAAATCATTAGGTGATTTTGTCCTTATGCAAACATAATAGTAGGTGATGTAGAGTACTATACACCTGGGCTACATGGTACAACCATTAGAACCTTATGGGACCACTGTCATATATGCAGTCTGCCATTGACTGAAACATTGTCATGCAGTGCATGACTGTATATTAAATCCACTTCTTGCTGTACTTTGGTCTTTCGTCTTGGTATGATATTTTCTCTTCTTTTGGGAATCAAAATTATTACAGGGCAGTACTTAAATTATTTTCACCCACAGGGTGAAAAACAGATCCTTTGACATAAAGCACTAATATTAACTTGTACTTAATTAGATATATTTTGGGTTGTTGCAGCCAACAGCAGAGTGAAAGAAGTAGTCTTTAAGAGTAACATAGCCTTCCCTGTTCCTAGCACTTTGCCTGCTTTCAAGTGTTCAGGAAAAAATGCTCTGCTGTTGACCCTCCAGCAATTCTTAAAAATCAAAGCTTCAATATAGCAAAAAAATTAGTCTTGTATAATTCAGTAACAATATCTATTTGAAATGAAGAAGGGATGAGAAGGACTTCAAAAAAGCAAATAGCTAAATATTAGGTAATAAATACTATTTTTTCCTAAACTTCCTTTGTTTTTTAGGTAGACTGGATTTGCTTTGCATGTGCTTTTTCTTATGTGGCCTGCTTGGAGGAGGAAGTAGGGAAATTTGACCTTTAAGAATCAATAGGAATTGAATAAATGCAGGAAAGAACAGAGTGTTTGCCCAGGAGTCAGTATAGGTGTGGTGCTAATAAGGCTGGAGTCAGGCCTCTCTTGAGGTAGTTAACTTTGCCCTCTTCTCCCAGCACCCCAGTGTACCAGAATTCAAACCGGAGAATGTCGTGCCTTTCTACTTTATGGGGAAAGAAACAGCCTTTGAGAAGTTAAGGGACTTTGCAGAGCCATATGTGGGATTGGAGGTCGAGCCACGATACAGTTTTCTTCCCCTGACACCATGTCTTTTGCTGCAGGGGGCGGATGAAAGTGGGTGGGTATATAAACCCAGGAAAAGCAGGTTAAAATCTGCTGAACATGGGTAAACATGGGTGTAGTACTGTGTTCCTGATGATAAGAACTTTTTAATGATTAGCCTTGGGAAATATTTTCTCATGGGGAAGCTAGAAAACCTCAAGATAAGAAAAAGGCTACCTGACGGTATATCTGCCACATCTCAATGGATTTGGGAGTCTTTTGTAAACTGTAATAGCATAGGAAAGCCAGTAGTTAAAATAAAAATGGCTGCCTTTTTCCTTCTTAGACCAGATGTGGGTATTTTGGTTGGATGAAATGCCTTCTGTGTCATTGAATTGAAATGTTTGAAAGAGGTTTTGGAATCTCTTTTTAAAATTAAACTTGTAACCTTGTGTTGCTGTCTTTGTAGCTGAAGAAACCAAGGCCATCTTACTTAGGATTTGGATAAGTTCACAGCAGCAGCCAGGAGAAGATCTGGAGCTCTAGGATTCATCTTGTGATCTTTAGACCATTATCATTATTTCCACTCAAATGTGGGGCCTGTTTTACTGAGTCCCTCCTCTGTTTTAAGGTACCATGTAGGGGTGCAGGGGAGTATGTGAAGAAATAGGAATCTTCTCAAAGAGCATCTACTCCAAATGGTGTAAGAGAAATGGAAGATCAGCTTGTGTTGTCGCACAGGTCTGGTATAGACGACTTTGATTAAGGTCCCATGACTGTAATCACACCTGTAAGACATGCCAATAAATAGGCCTTCAAAGACACCAGCGCAACATCCTAATTCAAAACTTCCTTTTTTTCCCCTTGTGTTTTCTGACTCACTTTCATTAGCATTGATCAGTGTTGTTCGATATGTTTCCTTGACTGTCTTCTCCTCCTCACTGGGTCGGTCAAGAGACAGGGTGTCTTTGTATCCTTAGCCCCTTCACACCCAGCCCTAGGCCCAAACCCCATCTCAGCCCCCGCCAGGTACTTCTCTTAATGCATTTTGAATGAATATGTATATATTTTCACATTCCTTAGGTCTTTAGCTACTTGGAGCAAAGACCATTTCCAACTAGAAATGGGGACTTGAGAGTCTTCATTGCAAGGCAAGGCCCAGGAAGATTTTCTGAGTGAGTTGATGTTTACATAGCTGCAGTAGGCAATCTCCAAAGGGGATAGACTGTTATGGTGCTGCCATAATTAGTTCTCCTGTTAGAAATCAGTCTACTACTTATTTTATGAGACTCTCCAATATGCAGCATTTCTTAGGCAAAGAGAAATAAACATTGTTGCATACCTGAGCAGGGGGGTGGGGAGTCCAGGTGGGTATGATAGGTTAAATAGTAAGGAAGTTGAGACTGTAATTACTTAAAACCAGTGTCAGGCACTCACTGGTATATGTGCATTTTCTCACACACAGTTGCAGGAGTGTGGTGAGTTAGTGTGAGCTGGCTTAAGACCGGTGCCGCATTGCAGGGTTTTATCAGATTCTGTGCCCTGCCTTTAGGTCTCTGTAGTATCAGTCTTGTGCGTCTGCAGTGCACAATCTACTTTGGTTACATTAGTTGCTTATGATTTATCTGTGCAAGTGACAGAGATGTTGCTTTTGAGGGAGGGCAGAGCCCTTAGTCTGTAATGAAAAGTGGAGCAGCCTCTGGGACGTGATCATTTGAGGCTGGTGATACCTCCATTCTGGAGCCCACATGTCTTTTCCATCCTATGTTGATGTCTATAAGAGTTCAAGCTAGTTAAGATCAAGTGATGTCTCCAAAATGTGACTGGGAGCCCCTAACACCTCCTATTTTGCTGTTGTTTCCTATAGAAAATTCTTCTCAACACATGTTTAGGTGGCAGGCATCTTTTCAAAACCGTATGTTTGTGTTTTATGCCAAAAAATGCCTTGAATTTAAAAATAGTCACTGTTGGCTGGCTGGTTAGCTAAGCTGGTTAGAGCGTGGTGTTATAACATCATGGTCAAGGGTTCATATCCCCATATCTGCCAGTTGCCAAAAAAAGTAAGAAATAAAAAATAAATAAAAATTGTCAGTGTTGTTTGCTGGAAAGAGTATATGGAATTTGGAGTTAGACGAAACTAGCCGTGCAGGTTTGTGTGTGTCTGAACCATTCCGAGCCTTTTTTATCTATCTACTAGGAGTAATAATGCCTCCTTCACAGGGTTCCTTGGCACATAGTAAGTGCACAGCAAAAGTTATTAATTCACATTAATATGTGAACTAAATTAAATCATGAAGAACCCATTATTACTTGGTGAGGTTTCTTACACAGCATTTTCATTATTCTTTGCAACTTCCAAATACCTTTACTGTCAAGATCAACTCTTTGCTCTACCTATATGAAGTTAAATTTCTATCACACATTTACTAAATAAATGGGTATTTTTAAGTCCCTAGAATTTAAAAAGTATGTGAAGCTTGAAAGGCATCTTGTGGGTTGAGTTGAAATACCCCTGTTCAGCAGCTGAAACAGGTGTGTCAGCAGCACTTGGGCATTTTATTCCTACAAACTTACTGGCTGAGAAGCTTGCCAAGCCAGGGAACATTCTGACCTTCTTTCATGGAACAGTAACTATTTGCCTTTGTAAGCAGAATTTCATCTTTATGCCTGGGCTCTATTCCATTATACAAAAGACAGTTGTGTCCCCCAAAGTTCATGTGTTGGAAACGTAATCGCTAATGCAGTGGTGTTGAGAGGTGGGATCTTTAAGAGGTGATTAAGTCATGGGGGCTCTGCTCTCATTGGTGGATTAATGCTGTCATCTTGGGAGTGGGTTCATGATCACGGGAGTGGGTTCCTGGTAAAAGGATGAGCTCGAACACTTGCTGTCTCATGCACGCTCTCTTTCCTTCCACATTCAGCCATGAGATGACTCAGCAAGAAGGCCCTTGCCGGGTGTGGGCCCCTCAACTTTGGACTTCCCAGTCTCCTGAACTGTAAGAAATGAATCTCTCTTCTTTATAAATCACCTATTATGAGATATTTTCTTGTAGCAGCACAAAATGGACCAAGACAACAGTCCTTCTGTCATCTAGCTGGCTTGCAGATTTTCAGTGCCTACTGTGTGTCCCTGGTGCACTGTGCTGGGTGCTGGAGATACAGAATGTCTCACTTTTTTGGAAGTCACATTCCCTAGGGGGCAGATGGGGGAAGATGGAAAGATGGGCGGGGAAGGGGAAGATGTGGTGGTAGTTGTCAGGAGGAGGTAGCAGAGCTCGACTTGAAATAGATAGGGGACCAACGCAGAGGTCATGAAGCAGGGGAGGAAGACTGCTGAAGGAGTCTGTTCTCTTTGTGCGTAACCAACCATCTGAAAACTTACTGGCTTAAAACAACCACCATTTTATTTATTGCACAGTTCCATATTTGCGTAACCAACCATCTGAAAACTTACTGGCTTAAAACAACCACCATTTTATTTATTGCACAATTCCATAGGTCATGAAAACTTACTGGCTTAAAACAACCACCATTTTATTTATTGCACAATTCCATAGGTCAGGAATTTGGGCAATGCTACCCCACGTAGTGTCAACTGAGGTCACTTGGTGGTAGTCAGCTGATGGAGGGGCTGGTCTTGAGAGTCCATAATGGCTTCACTCACATGACTGGTGCCTGAGCAGAGTGGCTGGAAGGCCAGGCTCAGCTGAGACTGCCAATCTAGTGACTAGTGCGGCCTCCTCAGTGTGGCAGTCCCAGGGTGGTCGGATGTCTTACATGGCAGCTCAGGGATCCTAAGACTCCCAGGCAGAAGCTGCAGGGCTTTTCCACACCTGGCTTTGGAAGTCTCAGAACATCACTTCTGCACCCTGTCAGTAAGCAAGTTACTAAGGCCAGCCCAGATTTAGGGTGAAGGAATTAGACTCTACCTCTCAGTGGGAGAGGTAATGAGGAATTTGTAGTCCTCTTTAATCTGCCTCACTCTGTTCCTGGATAGGAGAGCCACTGGGAGACTTTAGGGAGGGAGGGTTGGATGATGTGCTGGCTGCATAATGCATGATCAGATGTGCTTTTAGATTTGGGGGCAAAGATCAGACAGTAGGGGCTAAAGAGCCAGCAAAGGTTGGAAGTAGGATAATGGATGTGGAGTACTTTTTCAAGATTCTTGGCTGTGAGGAGAAGATGGGAATGAGGGTGGAGGCTCAGAGTGATGCTTAAGATTGGATATGTTTGCTTGTTTTTCCTTTGTTTTGGAGATGGGTGAGGTCACCAATGACCTGTTCTTTTCCAAATTATGGTTGTGCATTTTCATTCTCTTAACTGGTTACACACTGTTGGAATTCTGTCTTCTCTTGCCTTTGGTGATATAACTTTCTCCTAGTCCTGATCCCTCTGCCTGTGACTAAGGAAGGGTTGTTTTCTTATAGGGTCTATTTCCTAGGCTCTGTCCCATCTGTCCTTGCTTCCTTATTCTGCACCTTTTTCTTGCATAATCTCTTTCTCATGATTTGAGACCTTCACTTGCATGGTGAAGGTCTCAAGTCTATAACTTGTATGGATCCCCAGAACTATCTGTCCATCTGTCTCTTGCATGTCTCCTCCTGGATGTCCCTGTAATTCCTGTTCTTGTTTCTAATAGTATTATCAGCCTGACCAGACCAGAAGCCTGCATGATTTTCCCTTTATCTGTCTCTCTCCCTGTGTATCCAAACAGGTCACCAAGTAGTGCTGATTTTGCCTTTTAGACCAGGGTTCTTAACTGTGGCTGCATGTGGGCATCACCTGTGGAGCTTTGCACAGATGCACACCTGAAGCCCCATCCCAGACTTACAAATCAGACTTAGGTGTGCATATTTTTATAAAGCTTCCCAGGTAATTCTGATGTTCACCTCACACTGAAAACAACTCTAAAATTTTTCTCTAATTCTCTAACTCATTTCCACCATTGCTGCTTTGGTTTAGGCTTTTATAGTTCCCTGTGGCTGCCATTATGAATTACCACAAACTTGGTGGCTTAAAACAACAGCTATTTATTCTCTCAGTTCTGGAGGCCACAAGTCTGAAATCAAGGTGTTGGCAGGGCCGTGTTGCCTCCAAAGGTTCTAGGGGAGAATCCTTCCTGGCCTCTTCCAGCTTCTGGTGGCTCCAGGTGTTCCTTGGCTTGTGGTTGCATCATTCCAGGCTTTGCCTCCATCTTCACATGGTCATCTCCTCTTTATCCTTGTGTGTCTGTTACAAAGACACTCGCCATTGGATTTAGACCCCATAGGTAATACAGGGTGATCTCATCTGGAGATCCTTAACTTATTTACATCTGCAAAGATCCTTTTTCCAAAAGGTCACATTCTAAAAGGTTTTAGGACAGGAACATATCTTTTGGGGGACCACCATTAAACCCACTACACACACCCCATGGCTGTGATGTTCTCCCATCTGGTTATCTTGCCTCTAATCTGGACATCTCTCTAGTCCATCCTGCACTGTGCTGCCCTGGCAATTACTTTATATATCCAATCATGTTAGCCATTCGCTTCAGTCTTGCCAGACTCTCCATTCCCCTTATCATGGACTGCCAGGCTGTTGTGATCTGGCCCCTGCCTACCTTTTGCCTTCCTTTCCCACTCCTTCCTCTCCTGTTGAACTTTATGCTCTGGCAGTACCTGTAGTCTTCCTTGCCTTGTACATGCTGGCTTGTCTTAGGTTTCGAGACATTTCAAGCAGTGTCTCTTCCATGAAGCCTTCCCCAATGCCTCTTCCCAAGTGCTTTGTACTACTAGTGCATCTTGTTACATGTGTATTTTATCACACTTGTTTTTGCGCCTTTCTCTCCTAAGTAGAGAGCCCCGCGAAGGTGGGGTAGCTGATATTCATCGTCATAGCTCTAATACTTGGCATTATAAATATTGAATGAATGACCATGTAGCTTAACCTAATTGGAAACTTGTCTCATCTTGACACTGGTTTTTCCACCACCACCTTAATTATTTCCAACAGGATTTTTAACCTATCATCATCTAGATGTATTAAGTAGGCAATCTCTAAGTAGACTGGCTTATTATTTGCTTAACCTGCAGTATCTGTGCATCTGTGCTCAGGCAATTTAAGTTAAAATGTTTCTGCATGTGATAAGGTTGACATTTCTGTCTCCCGCTCCCCACCCCATATTAGATATGCCTTGTGGGTTGTAAGTAGCAGAAACCAACCTGAGTTAGCTGAAACTAAAAAGAATTTCATGAACAAGGGTCAGAGTACATCTGGGCCAATAGAAAGCCTTACGACTACTCTTTCCATCTCTTTTTGCTGCTTGTCTCTGTTCATCTGCTTCATTCTTCACTTTGTCTGCTTCTTCAGTCGTGTAACAGATTGTGACATCCCCACTTCTTCTGTGTTTACGTCGTACAGCTCTAGCCAATGACAGAGACTGGGTGGTTGTCTCTTTGTCCCAGTTTTGTATTTTCCAGGGTGAGAATGTTGTTGGCTAGCTTGGGCCAGATGTCCACATCTGGCCAGTCAGCTCCAGGGTGGCGGAGAGGATGGTGGCTTGGCCATTTCATTCAATCATGAGCTGGGGCTCACCTTTGGGAATTATGGGCTAGATTCCAGAGAAGGGAGTGTCGTGAGCAGATGGCCTGAAAAGTGTCTGCCACTCTCTTTCTAAGCTAAGTCCTGTTGATCAGGAATGTGTAATTGAGAGAAGGATGCAGCACAGATCTAGGTAAAAGTAAGAGGCATAGGTCTTTTTCCAGATCTTGTACTAATTGTCCCTAGGCCACAGTAGTGAAAATTTCCTCTAAATTGTTTACAATCCTGGCTTTAATTGGTTCATGTATGTTTCCCTTAATGTAGAATGTTCATCTTGATTTTAGTGATGTGCAAATCTATTAAAACAAAGTGCGTTTATAATCGTTGTGTACTCATGGATATTTTATAGTGATTATAAATATGTTTAAGAAAATAATGTACGTTATTCTCATCTTGCCTGAGAAAAATTAGAGGAATAAGACTTGAAATAAATTATCTCATTATTCTAGAGACATTTTTATATAGCTGACATTCCTTTGTGATGGAATTAGAAACACAGTGGGAATAACTTCCAGTGATAATTTAAAGCCATCAGCAGACTGTAGTTACCTATTCAACTTGTAAAACACACACACACAAAACCCCTTTGTTCCAACTTGTACAGTTCTGGAGTGACCCACACATCCCCTCTTCCCCACACCGGCCACCATACTTTTTTTTCTGGGTGTAGCTGGAGAAGTGGAAAAGCCCAATGGGTCACTGGACAAGACCGTTAGGACAGGAACAAGCCACCAGATCTGCTGTCCCCTAACTTTGGTGTTTTGAGAGAGCCTTGGAGCCGTCATATTTGTTCATATAAATCGTAAATCATTTCCCTCCCTTCTTTTAGTTCTTTTCTTGAAAAGAGCTTCTGCCCAGGTGTAGGTGGAAAATAGTCATCTCAATGTGGCAGCATGGGACAGCAGTGATTAGAACCTACAGAGACTGGTTAATCCAGAATTAGAAAATACAGTTGAAAATTGAAATGCTAGCTGCAGTCAATTCTGCATTTTCTCTTAAACACTGATAGTAGCTAAATACAGGAAATCTACTTAAAGACATATGTTTTCCAGTTAACTCTCTAAGCTTTTTTTTTTGTTGTTGTTTAAATGAACTAAAACTTGTTTATAATTTTTTCAAGCTATTTTTTGGTAGCCCTACAGTGTAGATTTCAAACAGAAACAGAAATGAATGTAGAGAATTCAGGACTTCTAAGAGAGCAGGTACTAAATTTGGTCTTTTTACAACTAAAGAGCCTGTGGACAGCACTAACATGATTTAGTAGTGAGAGATCAGGTGTAATTACTATGCTCCTTCCTAACTAGTTCATTTAAAAATATTTCTCCAGTGTTTCTATGGGGTCCATTAGAATGGCACTAGCTGAATGCGCCAGTGCCTCTGAAGAATACCCATTTGCTTATTTATACTCTGTCTCTTTGCAAAAAGATTTGAAGCGTCTGACTTTATAGAATAAGAAACCTATGATTACTTGTACATCACTCTTAAATTTAGTTTCTGGGAGTGATTTGAATTTCATTATAGCTGAAGTCTGTTTTGCAGCCCTTTCCTTTTGTGAGGTGTTTCATGGGCAATTCTTTAAGACTGTCCCTGTCTTTTCTTGTATTCCGTCTAACTTTTATGATTAAAACTTTTGAAGTCTGCAAATAAGTGAACTCTTTCCTTTCTCTTTCTAGGTACAATGGTGCTTTACCCAATGGAGACAGAGGACGGAGGAAAAGCAGATTTGCTCTCTATAAGCGGCCCAAAGCCAATGGCGTCAAACCCAGCACGGTCCATGTAATATCCACACCCCAGGCGTCCATGGTAGGTGGCTCCTGCAGAGTTGGGAGGGCCACTAAACAAACAAATACGTCTGAAGACATTGCAGATCGTCTCCTGGGGAGGGATGGGCAAGTACAGTCTGTCCTGTTATGAACCATTGTTTCAGGATACAAAGCAAGTAGCATTTATCAATATGGAATAGTTATGGCTGGAAGATATGTGATGTTCTTTATCCTAAAGAGTTTTTGTATTAAATCTTGGAAAAAAACCACATGAAGATTTGTTATTTTTCTTTTTTAATGGAGTGCAGTACATGTTTTCACATAATCTGTATGCACGTGAAATTGAATTTGTGTGATCGTTAGAAAGATGGGAAGTAAACAGAGCTAAGTGGTGTAAGACATGTGCTATACATATTTCTTATAAGTTTGAAGTGAATAAAATGGTAAATTTAAAAAAAGGATTATTTATTTGTTTCCTGATATATAAGTGGGGAAAAATCTGAGTTTCCATTCTAGTTGATACATTTTACATGAGATTTATGATAATTTTTCTTCAATTACATAAATTCTTTAATGTGTAATATAGTTACCTTTTCTGTACAGTAATTATACTTACCTGAAGTACTGACTAACATGACTGTACATGTTTAGCATCATGGGTTTGTACCATGTAGAATAAATAAATTCTTGACTTCTATTTTTACTGAAAACCCATTTTCAAAGAGACACAAATGGCTTCATGGAAAAGCACAGGGTATTTACACACAGTGGGAACAGTGTAGATCACCTTTGTTTGTTTCTGAAACTGTGCCATGAAAAGAATTTATAAGAATGCACCAATTAAGATCATCTTGTGTTAATGAGGGAATGAGCAGATAAGAAAATATCAAATACCAAGGAAGCAGAAAAGGAAAGATTAATATTTAGTGGACAAGCTTTTGACTAGAGAAAGAGAAATAAACTAAAAAGGAAGGACATTTTGTAAGAAAAATAAAGGAAATTCAGGTTTACAAAGATTCTGAGGAAAGGAGGAGATAAAGTAGCAACAAAATCTTGGAAGGTCAAGGAAGTATGAGAAACATTTTATAGTCCAAAAATATTTGGTGAAGACAGATACCAAGACGAATGTTTTTAAGCATGTAAAGAGTGCTGAAAATGTCCTGCTATGATAAACGTGGTCCTTATAATTTTGTCTCTTGATATTTATCTTTCCTTTCCTTCCTCTGGATTTATACCTTTTTGTATTTTTTTTAAATCTTGGGTTTTATATTAATACAATGGCTAACATTTAAAAAATTTATAGAAATCCTGCTTTAATTACTCAGTCTTCATGTTGTAATAGAATATGAAAATTTGCAAACTGTTAGGAGATAGTGGTCCTTCCTTAGTCTTTACCCGCCTCCATCCCCTCCCATTTAGCCTTTTATGTTATAACTTTATATCTGGATTTTACTTCAAGTTATTTAGACTATAAATGTTTTGGTAGTTGTCTATCTAAATCTGTGTTTAAAAATATTCCTTATAGTACTAAGAATAGAGCAAGTTGGGTTTTGGTCTTGACCCTCTTATAATCTGGGAAAATATGTTTTCAGTGCCTCAGTTGACTCATTTATAAACCGAGCAAATTGGCTACAGACAGGAACCATGTTGAATCAGATAAGATATCTTGGTTATAAGCAACAGAAATTATTCTGGCTAAGAAAAAAAAAAGCAAAAATGGAGAAATTAGTATAGGAGAGAGTAGAAGTAGCTCTCAGAATCAGGGGAGAAGTTGAGTAACGAGGTTTTGTGAGTGAGAAGAAGTGGAGTGAGTGTCAGTGGAGTTAACATGGATATTCTTCAAAGGTGTCATAAAGTGACTTGACTCCAACCACCTTCTGTCTCTTTTAAAGGTTTTACTTTTACACTGTCAGGAAAGAGAATCTGCTAGGCCTAGCCTGGGTCACTCATCCATGAGTGAGGCGGATGGATAGCAGGCGTATCTATCCTGAGCTGACCAGCCACCCCTGTGGCTTTGCCTTATTCACCTTATTCGTCTTTGTGCCTTTGCCTTGAGGGCCTTGTCCATAGTAAGTACTGAATGGTGGTTTGTACAGTGAACAAGAGCTAAATCTACCTCTTCCGTCCTGCACAAACCTAGGACCTAGTCCCATGTCCCTCCCTCCTCCTGGTCCCTCTCAAATGCTCCTCCCCAGCCAGCTGTGCCCAGCAGCTCCTGCTGCTCGATTTGTGCTGTTGGCCCTTCTACTGGGAGCTCCACTCGGTTGTGAGCAAAGCCCCTATGTATTTAACCTTTTCTTCAAATGTTTCTCCACTGCCTGGTGAACCTGAATCTGATTGTAAACTAAGCTTTTTTTTTTTACTCTTTTTACTCTTTTTTCCATCTCCAGTTTGTGGAACTAGAGATGATTTCATTCTGCTGCTTCCACTTCAGTCTTCTCTCTTTTACATTATTAATTTAAGCTACCTTTCCCCCAACTTCTGTTGAACTTGCTGACCTACAGCTCACTCCTCCACATGCTCCAGTGACTCAGTACCCAACCTGGTTCCTTTCTCCCTGACTCCTATAGCATCCAAGGTTCATAGTACTTTTCACTCAGTTTCAGAAACTCATTTCTGTTCCAGTTTTCCCCCAGTTACAGTGTACATTACAGCTTGTTGTCACTGGAAGTGACCACAGTTCATTCTGCTCCTGTGTGCATATCCTTTCTTATCCACTGTCATCAAGACATCTGGCCCTTTAGCTTGTCCTCATTTGCCATGGTTGTTGGTGCATTGGGCTTCCCCAGGTACGTCTTAACTGTGCCCCAGATTCTCTTTCTCCTCCTGAGTTCCTGGCTTTGGGCCCTTCCCAGGCCCTGCTGGGCTATTTTTCTTGTTGTCTTTGTTGCTTACTCCACATTCCTCAGAATTCCGGTGTTTGACCTGAATCGACCTGAATCGATGGTGGTTTCTCTGCTCTGAGGTTTCTGATTCTGCAGAATTGGTAATGAACGTGCATCTTTGACTGGAGTTGTAAAAGTGGGTGGCTGTGATTATCTATTGTTAGGATGCGAGCACTTTGCCAGCTGTTGTTTCTTTGCCCTGCCACAGATGTTCCTCTGCCCCACCATCTGGGGCAGACCAGGGATCGGGAGGAGACCTCCTAGTCTTCCATGTATGTCAGCATCTGAGCCGAGTCAGAGGAGGATGGCAAGCAGTGCCACTATTGTGTCATTTCTATTTGTATCATCTTTAGTTGTGTACATATTTGCTCTTGGGATAACACAGGTATTCCTCTGATTATGTAGTGTGTAAAAAAGTCCTGTTTTTTGTTGGCTGTCCTGTTACATGATCATAGGGCCTTTAGCAATGTATTCACCCATTGATTTATTGAATAAATGTTTATCTAGCACGTTCCATGGCCAGGCACCATGCCAGCTCTCGGATATACTGCAGTGAGCAAACACATCTGCATGAAGCCCAGCAGCTAGTGAGTAGGCAAAGAAGAAGAATCGTGTGAATACACATGTGAGTGCACGTGTGAGAAGTGCTGTGAGGGAGGGGCACAGGGGTTGGACTGGGCAGACAGGGAAGGGTCTCGGAGGGAGCGGTGTGTGAACTGCAAGCTATAGGGAGAGAAGAGTTGGCCAGGAGAGCAGAGAGATCGGGAGTCTTGTGGGTCTGGCTGGAGAATTTGGATTTTTCTCTAAGTAGAAACTTTGACGGGTGTTAAGCAGAGGGATAGCAGGGTATGACTGAGAATTTAAGTTGATTTATGTGTATTCATTTACTTTTTTATGATACGGGGCAACTATTTTGCTCTTACTCGGTCAGTAAATGGTATGATGGTGGTGGTGGCAATGGTGCTGATGCTGGTGCCTGATAGGGGAGTATTTTGCTAGCAGCGTGGTTTAAATTTAGCAACATTACTGTGGAGAACTCTTCATCATGGTTTTCCCGTCTTAGATTATGCTTTATTGCAATCTCCTTTTGGTTTTTTTTTTTTTTTTTAACTTTTAAAAAGTAACTGAAAATCACTTCGTTCCAGTTGGCATATTTCAGAATGGAAAATATCAGTGGTCTTTGAGTGATAGTTTAGAGAAAAATTAGAGCTGTGTAATATGATGGCTATGACCAGGCTGCTCTTCAGCCTGGTGGTAGTGGCAGCTGGGGAGCGAGATCTCCTAGTCGGTGTGGCTTCCCTGTTGATAAAATATTGAAACTCTTCCTTATTGGCTGATGAATAATAGTAACCATGAGAAGTGCTAAAACTAATAATATAATTTCCAGTGTAAACTCTTTAATGTAAACTGATTTTGTAGGATGTAGTGAAACTACTTTGGAAGCACTCACTGTCTTTCCAGATTGTGTCTTGATGGCAGTGAAAGTCATTTCTCTACAGCATATTCATTATGCAGCTGGAACCTTTTGTGCTGTAGGAGAACCGTCGGTTTATCATTATCCGCAGACTTTCTAATTGTTACTGCTTTTAAATAGTTGAGTTTTAAATAGGTATGACTTTGGTTTCTTTCATTGTTATTGCATTATAACTCTTGGGTTAGTAGTGTGTGGTGTTTGATATTAATAGGTTTAAGAATTAAGTTAATGAAGTATTTTATTATACAGGGAGAAGCAATAAAGTTTGGATAAGTTTTCTCCTTTTAGATATCATAAACATGAATATTCTGAATCTGTGAGAGAAAAAAAAAAGAAGTAATAGTAATTAACTGTAGTCCAGAATGTCTTTCAATATTACACGGTAACAGAAACCTAAAACAAATCATTCGTATTTCTAGAATGAAAAACAATTGATTATTTCAATGAAACATATAAACATGAATCAGTTCCCCCAAAATTAAAATAATAACTTCCAAAAAATTTAATCAAGGCATTTTGACAAAGCAAAGGAACGAACATGAGGCATTAATACAATATATTATATAGTTTTAAAATAATTTTCTGACATAAAGTATTTATTAGGACTTCAGAAAGTATTTTTTATGTGAATGTATCAGGGCAGTTTAGATTTATGGTCCTGCTTGTTGCAAAACATGTATCTACTAGATGAAAAAACACTTTTTGGCAAACTTGTAAATCAGGACAGTAAAATTTCAGTCATTATTGACAAAGCTCCAACCATTTCACATAGTATTTTAATAATTTACTTAAAAGTGCAATATTCAAGACTTTGACGGTAGTGTGATGATTTTTGTTGATTTTATGGAGCTGGAAGGAACAACATCTGAAACATATTTCAGAAGTATTTATTTGTCATCTCAAGAAATATTGTTTCAATGAGAAATATTTACATGAAAGCCTTATGAATTCTGTACAGATAGGATAAGTATGATGCTGGGGGCGGGAAGTGTCTCAGCTGAAATTCTAGAAAAAATTCTGGATGTTTTCATTTGGAAGGCAGCTATGCTTGCCAGTATACTACCAATGCCACCCCAGGATGTTTTCATTTGAAGCTGTCTCACTTGTATTTAGTTATCTCTGGATGATGCAGTAGAAAGATAAACCAAGTAAACCACTTAATATTTTTTCTTGAAATTTTTATGTTTATTATCTTATATCAAATAAATACTGGAGAATTAAATAACACAGTGAAGGGCTTGAGATAATTGAAGTATTTGGACCTTGATGGGTAGCCTGTGGTACTGTTAATGCAGACTCAGTTTGGAAAGTGTATAAAGACTTGAATGTTCACTTTAATGGAAATTGTGAGATGTGATTTGGACAATTAAATATTTTTAGAGATTTTGGCTTTATTACATGATGTTCTAAACAATGTCAAATTTTCCTTTGGTTTTAGAAGAAAGATAAGTTTCAATTATTAAGATGGACAGATTTATTTGACAAATAAAAGGTGATAGAACATTTAAAACCAAATACAGGAAACTATGATAGAGAAGCAGAGGATGTTAGAGAAGCAAATTTTAAATGAAACAAAATATTAATTTCAAGAGAAAGCATATTAAATTAGCCAACAAATTACATGAATATGTACTTATTTGATGACAAATATGAAAAATCCAAGTAACTTTTAATAACCTTTCAACTTACTGATTCCTAGAACTTGTCCAGTTGATGTTTTCAAAGTACAGATTGAAGGTTAACAAAATTTTGTAAAATTAATCCAAATAATTAAATATGAGAGTCCAGTAAGTGATTTTCATGGCTTAGGTGATAACAGAAGTAGTGAATATAAAAATCTCTGTATTATTAGGGCTGAAAAAAAATTGAATTTAATTGATATTAGGTCAGCAAAAGGTAATAGAACTGTATATATTGACTCAATTCACCCATTATCTTTCAATTAATGGGTGAAGTTATTGGAAGAGTTTTGTTTCTTGTGTCAAATCATAGCTCAGACATTGTTTGGCTTGTGACAGATACGTTAAATAAAGGGTCACACCAGTAATTTCTAACAATTAACAGATGACTTAGAAATTATTAGCATGATTTGAATGATTGGTACTATAACTTGCATCACTTGGGTACAGTTTCATAATTTGTGTAGTTCATATTTAGGGAATCAATCGGAATATTTTTATTTATTTAGATTTTGGGTTTTTTTTTTGTTTTCTTGGTTATGAATATTCATGAGATACAAAGCTGATTGTCACCCCTTGTGCCCAAGATGTGAAGGCCAGATCCATACTGGCAGCATGCTCATTACCACAAATTGCGATTGTACCCCGTGTCCCCCACACAGTTATCCCAACCTCCCTCCCCATCCCTCTTCCCCCCTCTCCACTTTGTATACCAAGGTATGTTTTCTCCCTCTGCAAGTCCAACGCACCACTGTGGTCTTTCTCTTCCTCCTTCTTTCTCTGTTAGCTCCCACTTATGAGCAAGTACATGTGGTATTTATCCCTCTGTGCTTTGCTTATTTCACTCAACATAAGTTTCAACAAGCTCATCCATGTTGTTGCAAATGGGAGAATTTCATTCTTTGTTATGGCAGAGTAGTATTCTATGGTGTATATATACCACAGTTTCCTTATTATGGCAGAGTAGTATTCTGAGTAGTATTCTATGGTGTATATATACCACAGTTTCCTTATCCAATCATCCATCAATGGACATTTAGGTTGGTTCCATATCTTGGCTATTGTGAACAGAGCTGCAGTGAACATGGGAGTGCAGGTATCCCTTTGACATGATGATTTCCATTCCTTTGGGTATATACCTAGAAGTGGGATTGCTGGATTGTATGGAAGATCTTTCTTTAGTTGTTTGAGAAACCTCCATACCATTTTCCATAGTGGTTGTACTAATTTACAGTCCCACCAACAATTTAGGACCATTCCCTTCTCTCCACACCCTTGTCAGCATTTGTTATTCACTATCTTTTTGAGTATAGCCAATCTAACTGGGATGAGGTGATAACTCATTGTGGTTTTAATTTGCATTTCCCTGATGACTAGTGATGTCAAGCATTTTTTCATGTACCTGTTGGCCATTTGTATATCTTCCTTTGAAAAATGTCTGTTCAGCTCCTTTGCTCATTTTTTTGTTGGGCTGTTTTTTTACTGTGTAATTGCTTGAGTTCCTTATATATTATGGATATTAATCCCTTGTCGGATGCATAGTTAGCAAAAATTTTCTCCCACTCTGTAGGTTGTCGTTTCATGCTGTTGATTGTTTCCTGTCCAGTACAGAAGCTTTTTAGTTTGATATAGTCTCATTTGTTTATTTTTTATTTTGCTGCTTGTGCTTTTGGGCTCATGTTCATACACTCAGACCTAGTTCCTGAAGTGTTTCACCTATATTTTTCCTTAGTAATTTTACAGTTTCAGGTCTTATACTTAAGTCTTTAATCCATTTGGAGTAAACTTTAGTATATGGTGAGAGGTGCAGATCTAGTTTCATTCTTCTGCATATGGATATCCAGTTTTCCCAGCACCACTTACTGAAGAGGCAGTCTTTTCCCCAGTGTAGATTTTTGTTGCCTTTGTCCAATAGCAGATGGCTGTAAGCCTGAGGGGTGATTTCCGGGTTCTCAATTCTGTTCCACTGGTCTGAATGTCTATTTTTATGCCAGTACCATGCTGTTTTGGTTAGAATAGCTTTGTAGTATAATTTGAAGTCAGGTAGTATTATGCCTCCAGCGTTATTTATTTATTTATTTTTTGCTCAGATTGCTTTGGCTATTCAGGGTCTTTTGTTGTTCCATATGAAAGTTAAGATTGTTTTTCCCATTTCTGTAAAGAATGCCATTGGTATTTTGATGGAGATAGCATTGAATCTATAGATCGCTTTGGGTAGTAAAGTTTTCCAATCCAAGAGCATGGAATATCTTTCCATTTTTTTGTGTCTTCCTTAATTTCTTTCAGTAGTGGTTTGTAGTTCTCATTGTAGAGATCTTTCACCTCCTTGGTTAAATGGATCAATGGGAATATTTTAAAATATTTTATTTACATACTTAATAATTTTATTACAGTTCTTATTATTAAATATTCACTCCTGGAAAGAATAATATTCATAAATATATCTGTGATTAGGTGATTTATCCCACTTTATGTTTTACATAGAATTCCCTTTCCCCACCCCTTCGTATAACTTCGTATAATGTATGCTATACGAAGTTATTACGTATGTTTTACATAGAATGAGTTTTAACATCAATTATTGGTTATTATTAACTGTCTGTTACATTTCTGTAAATTTTGACTAATCAATACTTTTTTTATAAATGTTTTTGTAAGATTTTTTGATAGTTTTGTTATTGTGGATAGTGTTAAGTAATTTGTGACTTATTTATTTATTTATTTATTTATTTTGTTTAGTTTTTTACTTTTCTTATTCACAAAGTAATCATTAGGGTTTCTAGGTTAAATACATTTTCTTTCAAAACACCTAAATTAAATGTTGAGATTTTTACTGCCGTGTTTAAACTAAACAACTGTTTCAGATCTGAAACAGCATAACTATTTGTCACCACTTCTTCCGACAGATTTGTGTGCGAGTCTTTCAGATTTTAAGATATTTTATAGTAAATTTAAAATTAAAGTTTGAAGTATGATTCATAGTGCCTACCATGAATACTTCCAGAAGAGTTGATTCAGAATATCACATTTTTCTTAGTTTCAGTAATTCATATAGTTTGACACTAACATTTTTTTCTCTCACCCCTTTTCTAGCATATAGTTTCATGTTTTTAAGCACTGGTAACGAATGTGGTTTTTTTTTCTATGTACGTGTATTGATATTTAACATAAATCTCTGCTGTGCAGTGGGGACAGAAGAATTATTCGTGGTTTTCTAGCAAAAGGGACATCTATCTTTTCTGTACAGTTGGCCTGCCTTATCCATGGGTTTTGTATCTGTGGATTCAACCAATTACTGATCCAAAATATTAGGGAAAAAAAAGGGTGGTGCATCTGTACTGAACATATACAGACTTTTTTCCTTGTCATTATTCCCTAAACAATACAGTATAACAACTGTTCACGTAGCATTTACATTATATTATAAATCTAGAGATGATTTAAAGTATACAGGAAGATATGTGTAGGTTATAGGCAAATATTGTGTCATTTTATGCAAGGGACTTAAGCATCTGTGGATTTTGTTACCTGCAGGGTGTCCTGTAACCAACTTCCCAGGGTTACTGAAGGATGATTGTATTTGTGGTTGGGAGAAAAATGCCCCCCTACCCCCCAAAAGATGCCCACACTTTAATCTCAGCCAATCTCTATGAATATGTTACTTTAATGGCAAAAGGGATTTTGCAGATAGAATTAAGGTCATGGAATTTAAAGTAGGGTGATTATCCTGGATTATTATTCAGGTGGGCCCATTGTAATCACATGGGTCCTTAACAGTGGAAGAGGAAGGCAGAGACACAAAGAGAGGTGAAGGAAGAAGGGGCAGGAGAGATTTGAAGCCTGAGAGCGACTCAACCTTTTTCTAGATTGGGAGATGGAGGAAGGGGGCTATGAACTGCGGAATGCAAGCAGCCTCTAGGAGCTGAGGACAACCCTGGCAGCCAGCCAGCAAGTAAACAAGGACTTCAGTCCTGTAATCACATGGAACTCAATCCTGCGGGCATCCTAAGTATCCCTGGAAACAGATTCTTCCCTAGGACCTCCGTAAGGAATACCTTGCTGCCGGTGCCTTGATTTCAGCCTTGTGAGATTCAGGCTGGCCTTCTGACCAACAGATCTGACCAAAAGATTGGGATAATCAATTTGTATTGTTTTTAGCTGCTAAGTTTTATGGTAATTTGTTACAGCAGCAAGAGAAAACTTATACGTGCTATTTTATGGGAAATGAAGTACAAAATACCTTATATTACTGAACAGCTCTTAACCTTGTGTTGGGGGGAACAAAAGGATGGGCAAGGAATGAAATAACAGAGTCAGGGAAGGGGGCTTTTTGTTTCTTTTCCTTTTAAAAATCTTTTGGATCCAGACTGTTAGACCAGGAAAGCTTGATATAACACTCAGTAACTTAATTATCAGTGTAATTATCTGCATTACTGATATACACTAATTATAATTTTGAGTTGATGCATGTATTAGTTGGAAAATCATTTAATTTGTGTTGTCCGTAAAGCACAATTGTAGTTGCTTTTAACATGTCAGTGTGAGAGAATACTTGTATTTGTATTTATAATCATTCTTTTACTCAGACTTATTTGAATTTATGACCCTGATGCAGGCACTTGAACCCATCTTCGCATGGAGGAAGAGAATCTTTTGCTGTAACTTTCCTTCTTAAAAACATGGAGTGTTACCTTTGGAAGGAACTATATTCAGACTGAGTCCTCATTGTACAAACGAAGGACTTACCGAAGTTCGGAAAAGCCCGATAAGTTGTCTTATGTCACTAAGCCAGGTGTGTTGCGCAGGGCCCAGGAATGTAGGTCTGTTGCTGTAGGTAGCAGGAGGAAAATACTCTGGAGGATGGGACCCAGGCTGGATTCTGCTCCTGATTTTCCCACCTACCAAGAGTGTGACTTGGAAAGTCCATTCATTTTCAAACTAGGATTGCTGTAATGATGAAATGAATGAATATGACATTTGCCAGTAAAAATAGAAGTTGGTTTATAGACTTACAGGTTAGTAGCACTATTAGGATAAGCTGTCAGTCTGAAAGCAAGTGCTCTGCAGAGTCTTTTCTACAAAAGAACAATGAGGCTTGTATTTAAGTAGCTGATTGGTTTGCAGTAGTCGTTATGACAGTGTGTGGTAGAAGGTGCATCAGAATAAATTCTGTGCTGCTGAAAAGAAGCATAGACTGCACAGGAGGGACACAGAGGTCCCACTGGTTGACTTGCAAGTGCTGTTGCCTGTTCTGTTACACCTTTTGCTTTTTACATTAAAGTGAGTGGTTGGCCTTATCTTTTGTGAGAAAGCCTCTTTGAAGTCCTGTCATTGCTGACTGATTCACAAGGCTACCTACTAACAAGCTCTTTATTGGTAACACCTATGTTCCAGGTGAGGCATGAAGAAATGGCTTCAGGAGCCTTTGTTTTTGTGGACCCAGCTCATTCCTGCTTCACTCTTTATCTTTATCCTGCTGCCGGGTGAGCCCTGCAAGACTGCCCTGCTCTTGTCTGTGTTCCCCAGGTGGCTGTTTTCCCTTGATGTTTGCCAGCGATGTCCTTATTGCTTAGGATGTGCTCCAGCCTCATATACTAACCTACACTCCCACTATCCTTGAAAACATGGCCCAAATATCATTGCCTGCTGGAAACTCTCCTCACTCCCAGTCTAGGTGAAAGTCCCTTTTTTGAACTGCTAGAGCATCTTTTGCACATCCCCACAAGTTTCCTGATGCTGTCCTAGAGTTGCTGGCTGGCTTCTCTTGTCGTCACCGACAGCAGGCTCCTTGAAGGCAGGGCCTGTCCCTTCATTTCTAAAGTGCCATTTTCCAGCACAGTTTGTTGAATGAGTAACCAAATAGTGTGACCTGCCTTGGCCATGTGCTGGGATAGCTGGCTGTTCTAATAAGTTAGTGCATTGATATTGTGCAATCCCACAGGCACATACATAGATCAGTTTATATCACAGGTACATTTGGTGAATTTTGTCCTGGCTAGTTTTAGAATCTTGGAATTATACGATGTATATTGCTTTATATCCATTTTTTGTTTCCATTTCTTATATTGTGACATTTCCCTATATCATTGAATGACCATTGAAAACTTGATTTTTAACCACTGCATAGTATTTAATTGTGTTAATGTGTTGAATGTATTAAAATTAAAATTTATTAACCCTTCTATTGTTTCCAAATGTTTTTATGATAAATAACATGATGGTAACCAGCTTTGCACAAAAACTTGTATGTATTTCTGGTCTTTTTGCTTTGTGATCTCAGGAGTTACATATCTGTTATTGAGAGTTTTAAGAAGAAATCATTGATAACATTTAAAAAATTTTAAAGAATATTACTCATATTTCATGTCCATTGTGGGTTAGCATGGGGGCTGTGTTCATCACAGAAATTCAGGGACCCAGGATGATGGAGGGCCAATCTTGGTTTATACTTCAAAGATCATGGAGGGAGGAATAGAAATGTAGTTCTTTAAGCTTCTGCCGGGAAATGACATGCTTGTATTCCAGTGGCCAAAGCAAATCTCATGGCTCTGCCTGAGCTCAAAGGTTCAAAAGTTTTGCAGGGAGAAGCATTAAATACTTGCCAGTAGTATAGTCTGCCTCCAGGCTGGTGACACATGAAGGGAAACACTTGGAACATGTCATATGCTTACTACATGGTAGCAATTTATTAATGTTAGCTAATATTATTAGTGATGGTTTCTCTGGAAAGTATTAACTAGCTGTTACAAGAAGTTATAAATTGGCTCAAGAAATGATGAAACCTAGCATCCGCACTTATTGGCAGTTTGATTGTATAAAAAACTTTAAGCTAAAATTTGGCCATTACATATTGTATACAGCTACTGATAGTTTTGTGCCCCACAAATATGTATAATTATTTGCTTCAATAAGAAAGATATTCAGCAAAAAAAAAAATCACAATCTGCAAGTGATTTCTAAATAACCATTTACAGTAAATTAAAAAGAGATTTCCCATAATCTAGTAAAAAACCCAAAAAACGTTTAGCTAAAATGCAGTGATTAAAAATTAAAACTCTATCCTTATGATTTGAATATAGGTTTCCTCTATAAACTTTACAATTTAAATTTATCATTTTCTTCAGATCACAGCTGTAAAGCTTTAATAATGACCAGTTTCTGAATTATTGAACCCACTAACTTTGAAAACCATTGCATGTCCTCACTGAAGAATGTACTTTATTCCAATTAGAACATTTTATAAGGCATTCTTATGGGAAAATGCATCCAACCTAACTCGGTTTTGTTTCCTCATGCATTCTTCAGACTGCCAACACTAGTTTCATTCCTTGCTTTTTTTAACAAAGGAGTACTTCTGTATTTTTTTGCAGTTTGGAGTTAAACCCTTGTTTCACATGAAACAAGATATAAAAAATTTTAAATCCTTCTATAGTGCCTGTTTGAAATTAACATTAATATCAGCGATTTTTCCCCAGCATTAAAAAAGATAATTTTTATTATTTTATTCTGCAACCCATACTATAAATCCAAGAATGTCACATTTTTAAACTTCTAAATAGCATTATTATTTAAGTCTTATAAGGTAGGTAGAACTAATGTTGTTAAATTTGGTTCCCTTAAAATGTGGAAGAATTGAATTCTGGTAAACAAATCTTATCTAGTATTTTTTAAGATGACTGTCTTTACACAAATCTTAAGTGTAGAGTTTTCATAAAGTGAACATACCCATTTACACAGTACCCAGATCAAGAATCAACATTATCGGCACCCCAAGAGACTCCCTTGATCCCCATCTCCGTTCCTATTCCCCTCTCCCAAGGAGTAACCAGGTAACCACCATCCTGACCTAACACCATAGGTTAGTTTTTAAATTTTATATAAATGAGATCTGTAGTATGTACTTTCTTTTTCTGACTTTTTTCATGTAGTATTTATATTTGTGAGTGAAATATCTCATGTTGGATATAATAATAGTTTGTTCATTGCTATATAATATTTCATAGTGTGAATATTCATTCTGCTACCCAGTATGCTTTAAAGTTGCATTAGCACTAAAACCTCAGTTAAGCTTTTGTAAATTATTAAAGGCATTTTAAAACGTTAACTATTTTACTTTAGGACATGAAGTCAAAATAAACAGAAATCAGTAATAGCTACCAACATTCACGTTTACAGCTTGCAGCAGTTTAAAATCTAGCTTTGTTACATAAATAAAAATGCATCTTAGAAAATTTGTTAGCCTGCTAAAGCTAATGATTTTACAGAATTGAATATTTGGGGGAAGAACTTCAATTTTATGCTAAACTTTGAATTTTATGGTTTGGTGTTTTCCTCTCCTGAAAGACATAAACCTATGTTACAGCTGGGAGCCTGCACACCAAGTTTTCCTCGGTTTTTACGTTTGTGAGATAGGGAGGCAGCCTGATGTAGGAGGCAGGAAAAACAGATTGTGACGTCAGATGGACCTCACTGGAACCTTGGCTCTTCTTTTCACAAACCATGTGACAAGGACAAGCTGTCAGAGAGGAAAAGCCTTTCCAGAGTTGCTGGTGAGGATTGGACGGAATGGATAGTACACACGCCTCCTGTCCAGGGAGGTGCTGGGAAATTAGCAACTTCTTTTAGTTACCTTGCAAGGAAGTTGTAAAGATGTAATGGAATCACACGCTCTTTTGAGAGCCATTCTGTACAGTACATTGTACCATATGAATCACCAGTGTAAACATGAATTAAGAAGACTTTAAAATAATTCCCCTCTCTAAGTGCATAGATGCTCATTTTCATTGGCTGCATAGCTGGATTTCAGTATTTAAAATATAAGCAAATCCTTAATATTTAACCCCTTAGTTGCACACCAAAAGAAAAAAAAAAGATCCTTAAAACTTTATTCCGAAAGGTGATTAACAGTCCCCAGATGCCACCTCTTCTGTGAAATCTGCTGTGTTCTCTCGTATCCACTTCCACTCCCCCTGCCTTGCATTGGACTTGGAACTGGTGCATTTCAGTTCCCAGCAGATTGTTAGCTCCTTGGCATTAGGACCTACTCTTACAGGCTGATGCCCAGGGGGGAATGTTCACGTAACTGGTGAAATGAACAACAGCCGTTCGTGATCTTTAGGAACCATTGCTTTTCAGTCAATTTACATGGTTTCATGAAGTACAAAGGAGTTTAATAACTTATGGAGAAAGGAAAGCTTTTCTCAGAAAATACGTTTTTAGCATCCCAGACAGTTGAATTGGTTGAAATATCTTCTTTTTATCTGTGAAAATTAATCTTTACCTGATACTTGAATGGAATACTGAAGTGAGAAAATGAAGTATGGTTGGTAGGTAGTAGCAATGATGAGTCCCACAAGAGTTGGGGGAGAGGGTAGCTGGGCAGTAAAGCGCCTAACTCTGCAATGGAAGCGTTGCCTAGGGTGGGCATGCAGTAAAGGAGAAGGGGCAGCAGAGGTCATTAAATGCCAAAGTTCAGATCAGGTCCTGTGCACCTGGCTGGGAGAGAAGTACTTGCCCACAAAGGGCTCTTTCTTCCTTGCCTGCCTTCAGAGGCTGTGAAATTAGACAAGACAATATGAGTTCCTCTGGTGGAGCCCACTGCCTCACTGTCAACCCAAGCTGTAATATTGACAGCTTTTCTACTTGAGCTATGATACAAAATCAGTTTTGATTCTAGTCACTACCTTTGTTTTTCTGTTTTTAAGAAAGATAATATTTTTGGTTTTGTTCGGTGGGAAGGTACTTTTGTTTGGTTTTCGAAAAAATGGAATAAAACTTTTAGTACCAATATACTGAACTTTCTTCTACTTGATCTTTTATTATTACACTGGTACATTTCTAATGTATGTTCCTTGTTCTTCATTGTTCCCTAAACTGAGTTATATTGAACAGTGGTAAAGGAGGGAGAGATTATTAAGAAGTTTAAGAATATTTCTAATCAAAGGTTGAGGGTTTCTCAACCTCAGTAATATTGACAGTTGGGGGCCAGATAACTCTTTGTTGTGGGGGCAGAGCTTTGTGTTGTAGGATGTTTTAGCAGCATCTATGGCCCCTACCCACTAGATGCTAATAACGCCCACCCTTTGTCCTTCAATGTGACTACCAAAAGTGTCTCCAGATAGTACTGAATATCCCGAAGGGCAAAATCACCCCAGTGGAGGACCACTGATTTAAACTCTTACACTCTACTTAGTATAGAATCTAGTGCAAGCTCTGAAGTCAAGTTCCCTGGGTTGAAATCCCAACTCTTCTTTGGCCAAGTGACAACCACTCTGACTCTCAGTTTGCTTATCTTTGAAGTGGCAGAAAATAATATTATTCAACTCATAGCTTAGAATAAATGAGTTAACATGTAAAGTTCTTAGCTTTAAGAATTGTGCCTGGTACCTTGTAATGCTCAGTAAATGTTAACCACGACTATTACTACTACTAAGAATATTAGGAATCATATAACACCTTTCTTTCTTATTTTATTTACCATGCCAAAGAATATAGACCTAAGGGGAAATTATAAGTGAGAAAATTCCTTAGCAAATTAATCTTCATTTAAAAAGCTGTGTTGCTGTGTCCTCTGGCTGGCAGTGTGGTGAAGTGAATGGATATCAGACTCTTTTGCCTAGTTCCTTTTCCTTCAGTAATTCTGCACTGCTTAGCAGAAACCATTGCTTTAAATCAGGCTTTGTGGAGATAGAGGGGGATGATTTACAAATTGACTTTCGATATGGGGTTAATCTGTCTTTGGCCTGGATTAAGAGGGGCTGGTCTCAGTTCTCTGTGCCTGTGTCTTCCCAGGGTTGAAGGCACATTTTAAGACCTTATGTCCCCAGCCCAGTACAGAGGGTAGTGAAAAGCCTCCAGATGGACTGGAAGGAATGCGGATTTCTCTGTTACCTCAGTCAGGTGAAGCTGCCTCCTCCTCGAATTTAATCCATTGTCTGATTTGACAAGGATAAATTCATTTTGCCAAAGCCTTGATTGTTGGCAGTGGTTGCTAATTTCGTAGAATTAAAAATAGCAGGGTTTGGTGGAGGGGGGATGCAGAGACTAAGTGGAGGGAAAAAAGTTTTCCTAAAATCTGAGAATGGAAAAGCAAGAGAAAGACCTGCAAACAAATATGTAGTCATACATAGCAAAACAGACTTGAAATAATTTAAAACAGCAAAATGTCTCCTCTAATGATACATGCAACTAACTTACACTGACCAGTTTGTATGTTAGAAAAACCCATATGAGTTAATCCCAAATATGTTAATGACAAGTATTCTTTCAAAATTTTATTGTCTGACATGTTTAAATTCTTTTTGATAAAGAATTGGAATTTTCAGTTTTGAAAAATACTTTAAGCTAACGTGAGATTTTTAAAGGTTAAGTCATAAGGGAGTATATAATTGCTCCTGGATGTGATACCATTTTTCTACAATGTCACATTAGAAAGATTCTAAAGATTCTAGTTCTTCCTGTGCACTTTTTCCTGGAGTTACAGGGCCTTTCTAAGATTACTTGGCTAGCTTGAGCCTAAGGCTCTTACTTTTGTTAACTTTTTTTTATTGTTGGGGTCTTAATTTGGTTTGAGAAATTGGTAAATATATTTTACCACCTTGTTCTTTTTTTAAAAAGTAGTAATTCCTTCTGATCTTTGTGGAGTCACGTGGCACTTATAAAAATACAGCTGAGTGTAAGATGTTTTTATTGCCGTAAGTGTGGGCACCGCCCATGGGCACATGGTTGCCCATCCTGCCAGTGGTGGCAGTGTTTTCCAGCATGTCTCTGCCCCTCTCCCTACTAGCACAGTACCTCTGTTCCTGACTTCAGCATCTGCTCCTGAACCTGCTTCTTGACCTCTGTCTTCCTTCCTTCCTTCCTGTCTTTGCTTGTAGTCCCATCACCACCTACCTCATAGTCTAAGTGGGAAACTTAGCATCATTTTCTTTCCCTTAATACCCTGGCCCTGACCCTACCCATGAGTCCCTAGATCCTGCAGAATCTACGTATACACCCTTCATGATCCCATGGACACTTGCAGTGGCTCGTGAATGGGCTTATAGAAGGACCCCTAATAGTTTTCCCTTCACTCCAGGCCGTAGTCTGTTCAGGCCCATCAGAGGTGACTCTTAAATCCCAAATATGATTTTAGATCATATGAAACTGTCTCTTTCACACTAAGCATGTCTGCCTAGTGACATCAGCTCACCTGGTGGAAAAGCTTTAATTCTTTATGGTATACACATGCTGTTTGACTTACTATGGGGCTACATCCTGATAAGCCCTTCATAAGTTGAAAATATTGTAAGTTGAAAATGCATTTAATAGACCTAACTTAGCGACATCATAGCTAAGTCTAGCCTATGTTAAATGTGCTCCGAACACTTACATTCACTTACAGTTGGGCAAAGTCATCTAACACAAATCCTACGTTATAATAAAGTGTTGAGTATCTCATGTGATTTGTTGAATACTGTGTTGAAAGTGAACAAAAGAATGGTTGCGTGGGGACTGAAGTATGGTTTCTACCGAACATGTATCACTTTCGCACCTTTGTAAAGTTGAATCATGGTAAGTTGGGGACTGTCTGTACAAAATAAGGCCTCACATCCAGAGAATGGTGAACCAGGTTGTGTACAGAATGTCCCCCATCCCTTTACAGCCTCCTTTTTCCTGCCAGCACCCCATTTCTCTGCTTCAAAATTCAGTCACTGGTGGGTTGTATGTTTAAGATCTTATCCTTTACATAGGTGACAATAAGGACCACGGGTGGTCCCTGTTATTAGAATTCAAGAGCCAGCTGTGTGAAATTAAAATATTCCATCACTCACTGTGTGCAGGGATGACCCTAATGAATGCAGAATTCACTTCCCACTGATGAGAATTCAATCTAAAACTGTAAACTGGTTGTTCATTAATTTAATGCTTTTCCTTGACACATATTTCTAAAGCTTTTAGTAAAATGTTTTTAAGTGTCTGTGCAGATGGAAGGATGCATGCAAGCCAGAGGTAAATAAGTCTAGAAAATGAGCACATTCTCTCTTTGGTCTCCCTTGTAACCATCTCTGTAACCATCCCTGCAAAAGAGGAGCCCCTGCCCCTCCCAGAAGCGTGTCTTCTAAAAATCTCTCATGGCTCAGTCTTTGCACTGTATACTTGTCATGTTGTGTCTTTAGGTTTGCTTCTTACCATCTTGCCATCGCCTCTCTTTCTAGTAGGGACACGGGCATGGAGAGACAGACACTGGAAGGACCTGGAGAGGGCCGCACTTCCCTCTGCCGTCCTCTCTTCGCCCCTCACAGCTGGTTTGCAGCTGAAGCCATTTTCCATGGCATCTGTTCACTAAGGCAGTTCTGACCTTAAAATGCCGTTGGGTATTTTAATGGCCATAAAACAGAATTGCTGTGTGAAAGGCCTTTCAGCAATTTAGCTAAAGGCTTTAGAGGCATCGGAGATATCTTTACTTAGGAAAATTGGCACTGATGAAACAGGTGGGGATACCTTTTCTCTGCATGCCACCACCCTCTCTATAAAACACCACAAACCACTCATCAGAAGAAACTTTCCCACCTGGGCTGCTTTCGCTTATTTTAAACTATGTCTTAGATTTTGGAGCAGTTCCTCAGAGATTTTTTGGTTGTTTAAGTGGGAATTGGATGTCAGAAAGCCTGATCTGAGCAGCTGGCAGTTGGAGCACTGTTCTCAGAGGCCGCGTGTCTGCACAAGCTGAGGTCCACATGTGCAAGGGTCGGGCAGAATGCGCATCACCACAAGCCTGTTCACAGTGGGCAGAATATGGCCTTTATTGGACTCCAGGATGTCTATTTATGATGGGGGGAGGAGCTCTGATAGAATTGTGTTTACTTTTCTCAACAGATGAGTACAGTACAGAATGTCTGCAGTGTCATGTCTGTGATTTTAAGTACAACTTCCAGGATTGTGGCGGTTTTACATATATATAGGTAGGATTAATACGAAGTGAATTTAAAGGCTAGAGAGAAGCAAGAGATTCCTTAGGAGGGCCGGCCCGTGGCTCACTCGGGAGAGTGTGGTGCTGATGACACCAAGGCCACAGGTTTGGATCCTATATAGGGATGGCTGGTTGGCTCACTGGCCCTCGGGAGAGTGTGGTGCTGATGACACCAAGGCCACAGGTTCGGATCCTATATAGGGATGGCTGGTTGGCTCACTGGCCGAGTGTGGTGCTGACAACACCAAGCCAAGGGTTAAGATCCCCTTACCGGTCATCTTTAAAAAAAAAAAAAGATCCCTTAGGAATCCTTAGGAATTTCATAGTTATCCTTAAAATAACTGTTTTTTTTCCAAAGCCTTTTTTTTTTTTTCTTTTGTGCAGAGTGGGAACCCTGAAACTAACATGTTTGGTATTTATTTCTGAACAAGGTACGTCTAAGTCTATGGTTACTGCGCAATTTGAACCACAGAAGAATTTCAGTCCTTGATATTTTGATATCTGGTGATGAGGTGATAATTATGCCATTATCTCTGGATTGGTCATCTTTGCTTTGGATATGTGTAATCCTCTGCTTCAGACACACTGTGTGTGGATTCATCGCAGATGTGGCTTGTAGGAAAAATCTTCTTCAACCTCTTGCTTTCCACGTTCCTTTCTCTCGCTGATGCTGTCTTGCCTTCTACACTGTAATTGTACTCTACTGCTCGTTTGAAAGTGACTAATAGAATGATTTTTAAATCTTTATTTTCAGTCTTCCAAAAATATTTTTCGTTTTTATTTCAAAAAAGGTCTGTTTTAATTTTTGCCAATTTGTTGGGTTAAGATTGGAATCTTTTGGTTTCCAGGAATTTATTTACTATGTAATATTTATATTCCTTTCCTATATTTGAACTGTTATTTTACTTAAAAAAAATTGTAGGACCTCTTACTATATGTGTTGCATGTATTTTCTTTGTCTTTCAACTATGTTCCTGGTGTATAATCCCATATTTGAGTTTTTTAACCTTGATGTAATCAAATCTGGAATTTTTTCACTTATGATTAATGTTTCCTGTTTTGCTCAATAAATACTCAACTATAACAAGCTATGTATAGTTTGTTCTATTTTTTAAAAATGTTTTAATTTTTTTATATTTAGATTTTAAAATTTTTTTATTTAAAATTTTTATTATTAGCATATTCATTCTTACAAATCGGGATATTTCTTTATGCCCGTTGCCTGACCTATCACTTCCCAAACCCCCTCCCTCCCTTTCCCCCCATCTCTAGCATCCTTAGGCTTGTTTTTTCCTTCTGAAAGTTCAACTTATTGTTGTGGTCTTTTCTTTCTTTCTTTCCTTCATTCTTTCCTTCTTCCCTCCCTCCCTCCTTTCCTTTCTTCCTAGCAGCCAGTTATGAGTGAGAACATGCGGTATTTGTTTCTTTGTCTGGCTTATTTCACTTAACATAATTTTCTGCAGACTCATCCATGTTGCTGTTTAGATTTTTCTTCCATTTAAATTTTTTTGTCTAATTGATATTGATTGAGCATCTCCTGTAGCCAGGCCCTGAACCCTGCATGCGATGAGTTAAGATAAACATGGTCCCTGCAGCAGCAGGCAATAAGTAAGTAACCAAACAAATACATATATAATATTCATCTGTGCTTAGCACTGTCAAGGGAACAAACAATGGTGGAAAATACTTTGAGGGCAAGGGACACAGACATAAGTTATGCTGAGAGGGACAAAAGTGTAACCAGAGGTTTATTTCAAGACCTTGAGGCAGACTTGAGAGTTTGTTACTGGAGAGTTGGAGCCTGGGATGAGTTGAGGGTCCAGAAATAATATATCCTTCATGTCTTTAAGAGGCCTTGGTTTTAATTTGGGTGTGGTAGGAAGCTGTTGGTGGTTTAGGGAGAGATTTATGAACGTAGAGGGTGTTCTGGCTTTGACGTGGAAGGTAAGGATGGAAGCAGAGAGACCAGTTAGGAGGCTGTTTGGATGGGTAAATCAGATGTTGAGGTGGTTTAGGCTATTGTGATGGTTAATTTTATGTGTCAGCTTGTCTGGGCCATGGTGATAGGTAATCAGACATTATTCTGAATGTTTCTGTGATGGTGTTTTTGGATGAGATTAACATTTAAATCTGTGGATTTTGAGTAAAGCAGATTGCCCCCATAATGTGGGTGTTGGATGAGATTAACATTTAAATCTGTGGATTTTGAGTAAAGCAGATTGCCCCCATAATGTGTGGGGTTTAAATCTGTGGATTTTGAGTAAAGCAGATTGCCCCCATAATGTGGGTGTGCCTCATCCAATCAGTTGAAGTCCTGAATAGAACAAAAAACTAACCTATTTCGAGTAAGAGGGAATTCTGCAGCAGATGGCCTTTGGACTTGAACTGCAGCATTGGCTCTTTCCTGAGTCTCCAGCCTGCCTGCCCACTTTGTAGATTTTGGACTTACTAGACTCTGTAATCATGTGAGCCAATTCCTTAAAATAAATCTCTTTCTAGGGCCGGCCCGGTGGCGCACTGGATAAGTGCGCCGCTTGGGAAGTGCAGCGGCACTCCCGCCCGAGGGTTCGGATCCCACATACGGACCAGTTCTCGCTCACTGGCTGAGCGAGGCGCGGGAGCGACCCCGAGGGTTGCGATCCCGTTGCCGGTCCCCGGTCCGGTACGGGGGCAACACTGAGGGTTGCGATCCGTTGCCGGACATGGAAAAAGACAAAAGACAAAAAAAAATAAAAATAAAAATAAAAAATAAATAAATCTCTTTCTACATATACACATATCTTATTGGTCTATTTGTCTGGAGAACCCTGACTAATATAACTAGAGTGATGGCTGTGGAAATACAGAGAAGCGAACCTATCTTTGAGGAAAGAACAACAGGACTCTCAGAGGAAAAATTAATTAATTATAATTAATGGATGGTGATGCCGTTCACTGAAGTGAAGGCGACAGAGAGGAGCTGGTTTAGGGAGTTCTGGAGTTGGTTTGGGATCCGTTTAGTTTGAGGTGCCAATGACATATGAATGGAAGAGTTGAGGACACATTGGTTATATGATTCTGGAACTCAGGAGTGTAGAGATGCAGAAGATTTAGGACTGAGTGCTGGAGAACCCAATCTTTAGAAAAAGACTGGAAAGGAGTGAACAGAAAATGAGGAAGAGAACCAAGAGAGCTTGGCATCATGGAAGATGAGAGGAGTGTCTGCAGAGCAGAAGGGATTAGCTGACGCCATCAGATGCCGCTGAGTGGTCCAGAAAGATGAGGACTGAAAGGAAGCAGCTGTTTGATTAGACCACTTGCAGCTTGATGGTTACAGTGACTAAAGCAAATTTGATGGAGCAGTAGGAGCAGAGTCCAGCATGGAGAGGGCTGAAAGTGAACAGGAGATAGGGAAGTGAGGAGCACTCCTGGTGGCACCTCTTTGGAGAAGATGTGCAGTGATGGGGAATGGCAAAACTCGGGGAAGGGTAGGTGAAGGCTTGGGGGTCAAGGGAGATGTTTCTTTTTTCACTTTTTAATGATGAATAATAGGAGAGCATGTCCATATGCTGATGGAGATGACCCAGTACAGTGGGATACTGATGATGAGGAGAGAGAGGCTGTAAGTGAGTGAGCAGGTCCTTGAGAAAGTGAAGAAGAAAGACACCTTGGAGTGCAACTGTGTAGATGGGAGTCACGAGGTGTGAAGAAAGGGAAGGAAAAAGGTCTGGCTGCAGGTGGGTTTGCTGTTGAGGAGGACGAAAGACTGCCCATCTGATGGGTTTTTGTTCCCAACACTATGTAAGGCAATGGGTGGTAGGAAGTGTGAAGAAAGGTAGGGAATAGAGTGGGGAAGGGAGTTTACTGGAGAAACAGAATTGCTAGGATAGTGTTGAGAGCCTATCTGAGGGTTGAGACTGATACTAGTCTGTGTATTTCCAGTGTAAATATTTTGCCGCTTGCTGCATCTGTGGAGAGAGAAGAAAATTGGGTAAGAGTAGAGTCTGACAAGCAGGACAGAGAGGGAGGGGGTTTTAACAGAATTGATGAAAAACGATGGATGGAATTTCAGTTCGATGAGAAGGAGGCTGATGAATAATTAGAGACATCCAAGAACTGGGGTGAAGGGGTTCAAGGAAGTAATCTGTAAGGATGGGAGGTTATATATGGGGTGAGGTAAGGGGTCCAGCTGGAGAAGTGGTTGTGCCCCAACCCTAACCCTGTACTAACAGTCCATCCTTCCTTCTCTGACTCTACTTGCTTCTGTTCCCATATATTAAACTTCCTTATAATACTCGGACCCCTCTCTGACTCTCTGTTGTGTTCCTTATTCTGTTTGCCTCTTGCTGTGCTGGCAGACACGATCCTACTCTTGGGCAGAGCAGGTTCCTTCAGATGCACATGGAGTAGTTTCTCCAGACCTACCTCCTAGAATGGAGATGCTTAAGGATGACATAGGTTCATCCTAGGTGTCAATAACTATTGACAAGTTGTTCTCCAAGATGTTTGTGGCAGTTTACCCTCCTGCCAGCAATATCTGAGTTTCTGTTTCTCCACATTCTCACAAATGCTTCATGTTATCAGACTTGATACTTGCATTTTGGGAGAAGGGTTTTGTTGACTTCCTCATTCCATCAAGCTGGGAGTCAGAAGGCTCAGATTTTAATTTTAATGTAGTCAGATAAATCTGTCTTTCCTCCTCCTCGCTGCTGCCCCTGTTTTGTGCTTTGGTGTCTTTTGTGCTTTTGTGTCTCTTGTTTAAATAATCTTTCCCTATGCTAATGTCATAGAGTTTGTTTCTGATAGTCTTTTTAATAAATTTTAAAGTTTTGCTTTTCGTAAGTAGGACTTTAAACCATATGGAATTTATTTTGTTAAATAACTTTGTAAGCTACGTAAGGATCAAATTTTGTTTTTCCATGTAGATAAGCAATTTTATCTGTACTTTCTCTCATTAGCTTGTAGTATTTCCTCAGTCCTGTACAAAATTCCTACATATACATGAGGACCCACATGTACAGCTGTTTATTCTTGTCCCTTGGTATGTTTAACCCTGTTACCAACACCACACTATTTTAATTACTGCAACTTTATGATAAACCCTAATGTCTGGTAAGATAAATTCCACCCACTTGTTCTTCAGGAGTGTCTTGGCTATTCTTGTCCCTTTCCTCTTTCAAGTGAATTCTAGGATCACATTGCTGGTTCCGATCAAAAGGTGTGTGTTACAGTTTTGATGGGAATTGCATATAATTAGTAGATTGATTTGAAATAATAATTGTACAGTATTGAATCTTCCTATCCATTAACATGATATCTATTCACTTAGGTCATCTTTTATGATGTTTAATAAAGTTTATCTCCATAGATATCTTCCTTTTCTTTTCAAAAATTTAGACCTTAGATAACTTGTGGTTATGCTTGCTATCAAAAATTATATCTATTTTTAATGCTGTGTTTTACAATTCTTTGTTGCTGGTAAAAAGCAGTGCTATTGATTTTTATATATCCTTGCATATGATTATTGGTTCTTTTCTTCTACCTATTCTTTGGTCAGTTTTGGTAATTTTATGTTTTGTTAGAAAGTCTCCCTCTGTTCTGGATCTTCTGACAAAGTTATATATAGTATACACTTATATTTCTTTTAATCACCCATGTCTCTAATTATATTACCTTTTCTATTCCTAATATTGTATATTTTTTTCTCTTTTCCTTCTTTCCTCTTTTTGTGCTTAGATATCTTTTATTTTACCCATATTTTCACAGAGCCAACTTTTGACCACTTATTTTCTTAAATTTTATTAATGTTAGCTATCTTTATCCTCTCTTCCTACAGTACTTCTGTAAACAAAAACAATTTTATTACTGTTGTGTGTGAGCCAAAGTTTCTTCTATCTTGCTGCCCAAGGTCTTTCTCATGAGAATAATCATGTGATGTTTCTGAATCATCTTTAGTGATTGTCCTGAATGTCTGCACATACACATCTTAGGAAAGTGAATGTTGCAGCTCCGTCTGGCCTTTGACAGCCATTCAGTCCTGTTCTGTTTTCATTTATACAAGAGACAATTTGGCTAGGTTGTTTCTTTTCTTCATTGTTGCTGCAGAGGCAGAATCCAGTTAAAGAACCAAGAATTATGAGAGTGAAAGTGTCCAACTAATCACAGATGGAAGATTCCCAAACTTAATTAAAGAAAACATTGTTTATTATTGGAAATGTTAAAATGGAAGATTGTATTTAAAATAATACATTAATTAAATCTACCCAATGGTTCATGGTTCTTCCTCTTGATTTCTCAGAGTATGGTTAGCAATGAACCAAGGTTGTTGATAACTAGTAGCTGAGTGAAAACCCCCTTAAAAATAATTGTTTAATGTTTAATTTGATTCATTCATCCTGATTTAAACACAGATCCTACTGGTTATATAGCACATAAAACTTATTTGGTAAATTAAAATATGCGAACATGCATGATAAACCAACCAGCTATTTCTTCAATATTTACATATAATTTTTATTCATTTTACAGAGTTCCAGGGATTTAATTAAGCTGTACTGCAAGTTCTGTTTAGGGTCATGCCATGGACACGGGGGTGCTTGGTAAATCTCTGTTGACTTGATGGTGATTGAGTGTACCTGGAGTTTACCTTCACTCTAGAAATTACTCTACCTTACATGGGTGGCAACACTTGGTATATTCACCTGGTGACAAGAAGTCTGTATCAAGCTTAGGTTTTCTGACAGTCAGCAGTTTAAGTGATTAATAAAGATTTCTTACAAAACAGGGAGCAGTGGTTTAAGGCCATAATTCTAGGCCTCAGTATAAATGTTTATATTGTTTATAGTCTAGGTCATAATTCATTTTCCAAATATTTGTTATTGTTGTTATTCATACTTAAGAAAAACAGAATGTATTTCTATGTACAACATGTACTTCACTAGCCACACCACACTACCACAATAATAATGATAGCTCAAATATAGATTGCTTACTGTCTGCCAGATATTATGCTAGGAGCCTTCCATATATTTCCTTATTTTTCCTCATAACAGTTTCATGAGGTAGGGCTCTTATCATTTCCATTTTTCAGATGAGGAATCTGAGACGCAGAGTGATTAAGTAACCTCCCAAGGTCACACAGCTGGTGAGAAGTGGAGTGGAGACTCAAGTCTGGATCTTTCTGATGCCTGAGCCTGGTTTCATAACTACCACACTCTGTATTGTCTTCTTTTACCATATCAGGTACAGTCTAGAACTGGAAGTGATGACTAAGAAGGAAAGAAAACTTACTGTAAAAGGTAGTGAAATAATCAGTATAACCACTATTCAACCAGAAATACATACCTGTGTGTTGAAATACTTGATTTTCAATTTTTGGAATGCTGATTATTATAAAGTGAAAAGTCTACACAGGCAAAGATGATTCTTATTTGGGTAACTGAATTCCTGACTCAAGTCTCTCATTATAAAAGTTCCTTTTAGACTAGTTTTTATTATCATAGTGGGCCTTAGCAGAAGACTTATTAATGCCATTTTCATTAGTTATCTTACATTTGCATGTCCAACATTCTGATTGTTTGGCTCAGATTTTTGCCCGGTCTAGAGGCCATTAATAATTATTATTAAATGAAACTGTCTAAAGATTTCACGAGTTTGTTTGGATTTCATAGGCTGTCTTTTTTACGTCAAAAAGGCACACATAGTCATCTTTAATATTTAAAATAGTTCTGATCTACGCATAAAACATTAAAATAGTGCTAAGCTTCAGTCTTTAAATGTGAACCCGAGGAGGAGCACTGGCCTGTGAATTTGGAGGCCTGAATGTGCTCCCTGTTGTGTGGCTCCGGATAAATGATTCACTCTGTCTGAACTTTGGTGAGGAAGCTATAAAATGCAGCTATAAATAAGTCCTGTTTCCCTGCATTTCTTCACACTCATTATTGTATCAAGGGACAATACTAGATTTGCTGGTTGTTTTTCCATGAGAGTGTTACTTAGAAATGTAGAAGATGTAAACTGGAATCTGTGGCAGAGTTTTTCATTTTTCCTTAAGTAAGCCCGAAAGCCGCCTTCCACTTAATGTGAATAGTTGTTCGTCTTGGAGTCTTGGACGATAACATACACACTAGCCGGCAGTTAGCCAGGAAAGATCTAAGGATTTTTTAGAAGTGTAGCAGTACTTTTAAGTCCATGTTCATGTGTGCAGAGAATTTTGCATGCATTCAGCCAACATTTTTAAAGGTCTACCACATAGGCGTTATTTTTGAAGAAGGAAAAAAACCTTTTCTCCCTATATAATTTGGTTGAATTGTGTTGTCAAACTCCACCTGAAACTGTTTTGTTCTCATAGGCTCTCATCCACTTCAATTGCAGAATGTGGTGAAGCAATACTTCTGAACTGCTTAACGTCTCTTGCTCTTAATGGGAGGCTTAGTTGCACTATGGTTTACTGAAGATAGTTAGGAATGTTTAACCAAGAATTCAGCTAGCTAATTATTTACAGTAATCCTATCCATGGTCAATCAGTCCATATTCTTTTTCTACAAAGGTTGAATCCTCATGGCTTAAGTCATTTTAAAGTTAAAACAGGCTTCTTAACCACAGGCTTACAATAATATTAATAATAACTCACTATGATTACAAAAATGTATTAAAGCTTACTAAGTACTAGATATTATTCTGGCACTTAACATGTGTTAACAAGTCTATTCTCACAATCCAATGAAGTAAGTTCTATTACCCTATTTGACAGGTGATGAAACTGAGGCACAGATGCACGAAATAACCTGTCAGTGTCATACAACTACTAAGTGACATACCAGGTCTCCAAAGCCCAATTTAAACTGATCCAACTGGGCATATAAGGTTTTTTTTGTTTTTAAAAGAAATACTCGTATAGTCACCAAATAACCATGGTGATGACTGCACCATGCTTTTAAAATAGAAGGAAAAAGTAGATAGAACATCATTCCTTTTAGTAAAATCACAAAAACCAAAAAACATTTTAGGAAATTTTGGCTTAAATATAAAAATAATTCTGCAGTTAATAATTGCTTTTTTTTTTTTTCTTTGCTTAGTTTTCAGTTTTTCTGTAATGGCTTTATACCTTCTCTCTCCTACAGCAGTGTAAGACTTCCCTTAGCACAGCCTGACTCATCAGTTACCTGCCATTCTGTTCTTCTCAGTGGAGACAGCTCTCACTCAGAACTTGCTCTCTAGGTCTGCTCACAGCCAGCATCCTGCTTGCTTTGTCTCTGTCTTTCTCATTAGAGGCTTCCTAAATGTCTAATGATACTTGGATGTCTGTTCACATGGAAGGCCAGTTAGAATCTGCAAATGAGGAAGGGGTGGAGCTCCTGTAGTCTGGGCTGAGTTGTAGTATGATTGAGTAGGGGCAAGGTCATGTCTTCTGGGGGATGTGACTCCTGATGTGCTGCACTGGGAAGTACAGAGCATATCATCTGTGAAATATTTTTGATGACATCTTTAACCTGAATAAGATCATTAAAAAACAGCCTAAGAAACAACCACACAAATCCAGGTTGTGGGGAATTTTACCAGACACCTGGCCTGGACTCTTCAAAAATGTCCATCACAAAGGACCAAAAAGTTACGTAAAAATGAAGAGTAGGGGAGCTGTTCTTTATTAAAGGAGATTAAAGTGGTGGGACAACCAAATGCAATGTGTGATCATTCCTTAGATCCTCGATTTTTAAAACATGCTGTTAAAGTGCATCTTAAAACAGTTGGGGAAGTTGGAATATGGAATTAAATAATCAGTGTATGAAGGTTAATTTCGTGGGTGTGATAATGGTATTGTGATTATATAGGAAATTGCTGAAATACCTAGGATTGTGAAGTGCCATGTCTGCAACTTACTCTGAAATATTCAGAGTAGAAGTTTGTACGTATGTATCTCTCTTTCTACACACATACTTATATATATATATAAAACGTGTGTGTGATGTATATAAGTAGATGTCCTCTATATCCTAAAATATTTTTTCTGGAAATTATTTGATTTATTATGAAAACATTAATGTTTATTTCTCAGAGTTGAACAATGAAGGACAAAGCAGTGATTCAAAATGCAGTGAAATAGTTAAAACATGATGTTTATGAGGCCATTTGTTGGCTTTATAATTTATTAAACAAAGATTTGCTGAGTACCTACTGATGGTGCCCATACTATGCCAGTTGCTTGTAAGTAAGGTAGATCCAGTCCTCATCCTAGTGAACCTCGCAGCCCGCTTTAAGCTCTTACAAGTAATTATGGCTCTTATTTTGGAAAGAGATTATGGCTATATATAACAGGGGCTCCTGCCCAACTTTGAAGAACTTCTGCAGATAGTGGCTTTCAGCTGAGTCTCCTGAGAAAGATTAGAAGTTAACTGTGTTAAATGGGGAGTTAGGTAGAAGGGGGATGTAGAATGAAGAAGAAATAGCCAGTGCAAGGGGCCTGTGGCAAGATAGGATGATGACCATTCCTGCCTCAGCAGTGAGCAGGGCTGAGCTCCCGGAAGGACTTGTCAGCCCAAGTATCAGGCAGGTGTTAGAGGGCTTTCAACGGGAGACTGACCAGTGGGATCTAATTTTTGTTTAGAACAGTCACATTGGTGATTGCTTTGTTGTTGTAGAAAGATGAAAGATTTCAAAATTGGTGAGTCCTGGAGATCAGCAGGTGATATGATATTTTAGACTGATTGTGTGGATTGATGTCCCCCCCAAAACTTAGTCCTCACTGTGATAGTGTAAAGAAGGTGGGAAATCCCATTATAGTAATTGAAAAGTGGGGCTTCGAAGAGGTGATTAGAATGTAGGACATGCCTAGTGAATGGATTAATAATGGTGGTCAGGGGCGTGGTTCTGAGAGTTTTAAAAGGAGCATGCATGAGGAGCTCTGTCTCTCTCTGCTCTGCCATTTTCTGCCATGTGAGACCCCTGCATTGCTGTAAAGCCACCACCAAAGAAGCCCCTCACCAGATGTGATTCCTGGACTCTGGACTCACCAGCCTCAGAAACTGTAAGCAATAAATTTCGTTTTCTTACAGATTACCCAGTTCCATGTATTTTGTTATAAGTGACAGAAACGGACTAATAGAACTGAGTTGGTAGCAGTGAAAATAAAAATAAAGAGAAGTGTACAGCTTAGAGTGATATTCATGTGGTAGATTAATGTGGATGTTTGGATCAATCTTTAGGTTGGTTGGGTGTGTTGGGTGAGAGAGAGCAAAAAGGCTAGGGTGACTCCTGAGCTTTGGACTTGAGGAAATGGAAGGATAGCATGAATTCTGGAGGAGGACCAGGGTCTTTTTGTTTTGCAGGAGAAGAGAGTAGGAGAAGATTGTTTCAGTTCTTGATATGCTGAATTAGAGGCATTTGTGAGACCTACAAGGGCTGGCATTCTGAAGGCTGTAAGATGTGAGAGTCTGGAGCTCAGAAGTGATGTTTGGGCAAGATTAGGGAGTTTTTGGCATAAGATGGTGTCTGGAGAAGGAGGGAATGAGCTGCCCTGGAAAGAGCGTTTAGACTGTTGAGAAGACTGGGTGTAGTTAAAGGGCCTGGTAGAGAGGGAGGAGTCTACGAGGTCAAATGACAGAGGACTGAGAAACCCCACAAATGTTACTAGTGTGAGGATCATGGGGCCCTACGTGGTGCTCTTTCACTGGAACATGGAGCACTGGGGATGGCTCTCGTGCGGACTAGATTGTGTGGCCTGTGGGTGGCAGGGAGGTGAAGAGCAGTTTGACTGACAACAGGGGATGAGAGTGTGACTTTGGCAGGGAAGTGGAGTCAGGGAAGGGTTTCTTCTATTTTTTTAATATGGAAGAGTCTTGAACATGCTTAAATGCTAAAGGTGGCGAGCCTGTGGGGAGGGGAAGATTGAAAATACAGGGGGTTAATTGATGGGCAGGATCCTAGAGAAGGCAAGAGGAGTGGACTGAGCTTGGCTGGGACTGGCCTGAGGAAGCATAAAATCCCCTTGGGTTGTAACAGGAGGGCAGAGGAAAGTTTGGCAGCATAAGTAAGGCAGCGACTCAGTAGAAAGTTAAAATGAATACTTAAAAAGCAAAACCATTCAGTGATTTCAAAAGAAGATAAAGTCTTGTACCTTCAGATAATATTCCTATGGAGCCAAAGACATGGTGATGCTCTTGTCGAGCACAGGACCACTCTGAGGGGGACCTGAAAGGTCCTCTGGTGGCTTTGCGGGGGCACCTCCCGCCTCCTGCAAGCCTGACTTTGTGCTGGCTGCTGCATCTGGGGGTAGTTGGGAGGTGGAGGGAGCAATTAATTAAATAGAAGCAATTGTTCTCGAAGGCTGTCCTAAGTATCATGTTAAGGTATTTAAAGGGGTAGTTGGAGAGTTGGGTAGTTTTTTATTTGTGGACTAATCAGTAACCATTATTTTGATACATAAAAAGAGCACAGAAAACCTACCAAATAGCAGTTCTCTTTGGAGTCGGTGCTCCCCAGCGGGAAGTGTGGCAGCTGTTCACAAGTTTACTGTCTTTCACAAAGGTCGAGTACTGCAGTGACACATTTCCCTTTACTGGGGTATTTGTTGTAGGAAGGTGACCTTAGAACACATGGTAACTTCAGGAACTTTCTCATCTTCTGATCACAGGGTCAGTGCCTGGAATTACTTCCCTTTACTTGATCAAAATAGATTACTTGAGACTTCTTACCAGAATTAATCAAAGAAAAACAAAAGTTACATCAGAACATAGGTTTGCAGATCACCCTTTCATTTCCCTTTCAAGGATTTTTTTTTTTTTTTTTGTG
>NW_007727833.1:175900-185267 GCF_000696425.1 Galeopterus variegatus | reverse complement strand
AATAAAAATAAAAAATAAATAAATCTCTTTCTACATATACACATATCTTATTGGTCTATTTGTCTGGAGAACCCTGACTAATATAACTAGAGTGATGGCTGTGGAAATACAGAGAAGCGAACCTATCTTTGAGGAAAGAACAACAGGACTCTCAGAGGAAAAATTAATTAATTATAATTAATGGATGGTGATGCCGTTCACTGAAGTGAAGGCGACAGAGAGGAGCTGGTTTAGGGAGTTCTGGAGTTGGTTTGGGATCCGTTTAGTTTGAGGTGCCAATGACATATGAATGGAAGAGTTGAGGACACATTGGTTATATGATTCTGGAACTCAGGAGTGTAGAGATGCAGAAGATTTAGGACTGAGTGCTGGAGAACCCAATCTTTAGAAAAAGACTGGAAAGGAGTGAACAGAAAATGAGGAAGAGAACCAAGAGAGCTTGGCATCATGGAAGATGAGAGGAGTGTCTGCAGAGCAGAAGGGATTAGCTGACGCCATCAGATGCCGCTGAGTGGTCCAGAAAGATGAGGACTGAAAGGAAGCAGCTGTTTGATTAGACCACTTGCAGCTTGATGGTTACAGTGACTAAAGCAAATTTGATGGAGCAGTAGGAGCAGAGTCCAGCATGGAGAGGGCTGAAAGTGAACAGGAGATAGGGAAGTGAGGAGCACTCCTGGTGGCACCTCTTTGGAGAAGATGTGCAGTGATGGGGAATGGCAAAACTCGGGGAAGGGTAGGTGAAGGCTTGGGGGTCAAGGGAGATGTTTCTTTTTTCACTTTTTAATGATGAATAATAGGAGAGCATGTCCATATGCTGATGGAGATGACCCAGTACAGTGGGATACTGATGATGAGGAGAGAGAGGCTGTAAGTGAGTGAGCAGGTCCTTGAGAAAGTGAAGAAGAAAGACACCTTGGAGTGCAACTGTGTAGATGGGAGTCACGAGGTGTGAAGAAAGGGAAGGAAAAAGGTCTGGCTGCAGGTGGGTTTGCTGTTGAGGAGGACGAAAGACTGCCCATCTGATGGGTTTTTGTTCCCAACACTATGTAAGGCAATGGGTGGTAGGAAGGAAGTGTGAAGAAAGGTAGGGAATAGAGTGGGGAAGGGAGTTTACTGGAGAAACAGAATTGCTAGGATAGTGTTGAGAGCCTATCTGAGGGTTGAGACTGATACTAGTCTGTGTATTTCCAGTGTAAATATTTTGCCGCTTGCTGCATCTGTGGAGAGAGAAGAAAATTGGGTAAGAGTAGAGTCTGACAAGCAGGACAGAGAGGGAGGGGGTTTTAACAGAATTGATGAAAAACGATGGATGGAATTTCAGTTCGATGAGAAGGAGGCTGATGAATAATTAGAGACATCCAAGAACTGGGGTGAAGGGGTTCAAGGAAGTAATCTGTAAGGATGGGAGGTTATATATGGGGTGAGGTAAGGGGTCCAGCTGGAGAAGTGGTTGTGCCCCAACCCTAACCCTGTACTAACAGTCCATCCTTCCTTCTCTGACTCTACTTGCTTCTGTTCCCATATATTAAACTTCCTTATAATACTCGGACCCCTCTCTGACTCTCTGTTGTGTTCCTTATTCTGTTTGCCTCTTGCTGTGCTGGCAGACACGATCCTACTCTTGGGCAGAGCAGGTTCCTTCAGATGCACATGGAGTAGTTTCTCCAGACCTACCTCCTAGAATGGAGATGCTTAAGGATGACATAGGTTCATCCTAGGTGTCAATAACTATTGACAAGTTGTTCTCCAAGATGTTTGTGGCAGTTTACCCTCCTGCCAGCAATATCTGAGTTTCTGTTTCTCCACATTCTCACAAATGCTTCATGTTATCAGACTTGATACTTGCATTTTGGGAGAAGGGTTTTGTTGACTTCCTCATTCCATAAAGCTGGGAGTCAGAAGGCTCAGATTTTAATTTTAATGTAGTCAGATAAATCTGTCTTTCCTCCTCCTCACATGTTATCAGACTTGATACTTGCATTTTGGGAGAAGGGTTTTGTTGACTTCCTCATTCCATCAAGCTGGGAGTCAGAAGGCTCAGATTTTAATTTTAATGTAGTCAGATAAATCTGTCTTTCCTCCTCCTCACTGCTGCCCCTGTTTTGTGCTTTGGTGTCTTTTGTGCTTTTGTGTCTCTTGTTTAAATAATCTTTCCCTATGCTAATGTCATAGAGTTTGTTTCTGATAGTCTTTTTAATAAATTTTAAAGTTTTGCTTTTCGTAAGTAGGACTTTAAACCATATGGAATTTATTTTGTTAAATAACTTTGTAAGCTACGTAAGGATCAAATTTTGTTTTTCCATGTAGATAAGCAATTTTATCTGCACTTTCTCTCATTAGCTTGTAGTATTTCCTCAGTCCTGTACAAAATTCCTACATATACATGAGGACCCACATGTACAGCTGTTTATTCTTGTCCCTTGGTATGTTTAACCCTGTTACCAACACCACACTATTTTAATTACTGCAACTTTATGATAAACCCTAATGTCTGGTAAGATAAATTCCACCCACTTGTTCTTCAGGAGTGTCTTGGCTATTCTTGTCCCTTTCCTCTTTCAAGTGAATTCTAGGATCACATTGCTGGTTCCGATCAAAAGGTGTGTGTTACAGTTTTGATGGGAATTGCATATAATTAGTAGATTGATTTGAAATAATAATTGTACAGTATTGAATCTTCCTATCCATTAACATGATATCTATTCACTTAGGTCATCTTTTATGATGTTTAATAAAGTTTATCTCCATAGATATCTTCCTTTTCTTTTCAAAAATTTAGACCTTAGATAACTTGTGGTTATGCTTGCTATCAAAAATTATATCTATTTTTAATGCTGTGTTTTACAATTCTTTGTTGCTGGTAAAAAGCAGTGCTATTGATTTTTATATATCCTTGCATATGATTATTGGTTCTTTTCTTCTACCTATTCTTTGGTCAGTTTTGGTAATTTTATGTTTTGTTAGAAAGTCTCCCTCTGTTCTGGATCTTCTGACAAAGTTATATATAGTATACACTTATATTTCTTTTAATCACCCATGTCTCTAATTATATTACCTTTTCTATTCCTAATATTGTATATTTTTTTCTCTTTTCCTTCTTTCCTCTTTTTGTGCTTAGATATCTTTTATTTTACCCATATTTTCACAGAGCCAACTTTTGACCACTTATTTTCTTAAATTTTATTAATGTTAGCTATCTTTATCCTCTCTTCCTACAGTACTTCTGTAAACAAAAACAATTTTATTACTGTTGTGTGTGAGCCAAAGTTTCTTCTATCTTGCTGCCCAAGGTCTTTCTCATGAGAATAATCATGTGATGTTTCTGAATCATCTTTAGTGATTGTCCTGAATGTCTGCACATACACATCTTAGGAAAGTGAATGTTGCAGCTCCGTCTGGCCTTTGACAGCCATTCAGTCCTGTTCTGTTTTCATTTATACAAGAGACAATTTGGCTAGGTTGTTTCTTTTCTTCATTGTTGCTGCAGAGGCAGAATCCAGTTAAAGAACCAAGAATTATGAGAGTGAAAGTGTCCAACTAATCACAGATGGAAGATTCCCAAACTTAATTAAAGAAAACATTGTTTATTATTGGAAATGTTAAAATGGAAGATTGTATTTAAAATAATACATTAATTAAATCTACCCAATGGTTCATGGTTCTTCCTCTTGATTTCTCAGAGTATGGTTAGCAATGAACCAAGGTTGTTGATAACTAGTAGCTGAGTGAAAACCCCCTTAAAAATAATTGTTTAATGTTTAATTTGATTCATTCATCCTGATTTAAACACAGATCCTACTGGTTATATAGCACATAAAACTTATTTGGTAAATTAAAATATGCGAACATGCATGATAAACCAACCAGCTATTTCTTCAATATTTACATATAATTTTTATTCATTTTACAGAGTTCCAGGGATTTAATTAAGCTGTACTGCAAGTTCTGTTTAGGGTCATGCCATGGACACGGGGGTGCTTGGTAAATCTCTGTTGACTTGATGGTGATTGAGTGTACCTGGAGTTTACCTTCACTCTAGAAATTACTCTACCTTACATGGGTGGCAACACTTGGTATATTCACCTGGTGACAAGAAGTCTGTATCAAGCTTAGGTTTTCTGACAGTCAGCAGTTTAAGTGATTAATAAAGATTTCTTACAAAACAGGGAGCAGTGGTTTAAGGCCATAATTCTAGGCCTCAGTATAAATGTTTATATTGTTTATAGTCTAGGTCATAATTCATTTTCCAAATATTTGTTATTGTTGTTATTCATACTTAAGAAAAACAGAATGTATTTCTATGTACTTCACTAGCCACACCACACTACCACAATAATAATGATAGCTCAAATATAGATTGCTTACTGTCTGCCAGATATTATGCTAGGAGCCTTCCATATATTTCCTTATTTTTCCTCATAACAGTTTCATGAGGTAGGGCTCTTATCATTTCCATTTTTCAGATGAGGAATCTGAGACGCAGAGTGATTAAGTAACCTCCCAAGGTCACACAGCTGGTGAGAAGTGGAGTGGAGACTCAAGTCTGGATCTTTCTGATGCCTGAGCCTGGTTTCATAACTACCACACTCTGTATTGTCTTCTTTTACCATATCAGGTACAGTCTAGAACTGGAAGTGATGACTAAGAAGGAAAGAAAACTTACTGTAAAAGGTAGTGAAATAATCAGTATAACCACTATTCAACCAGAAATACATACCTGTGTGTTGAAATACTTGATTTTCAATTTTTGGAATGCTGATTATTATAAAGTGAAAAGTCTACACAGGCAAAGATGATTCTTATTTGGGTAACTGAATTCCTGACTCAAGTCTCTCATTATAAAAGTTCCTTTTAGACTAGTTTTTATTATCATAGTGGGCCTTAGCAGAAGACTTATTAATGCCATTTTCATTAGTTATCTTACATTTGCATGTCCAACATTCTGATTGTTTGGCTCAGATTTTTGCCCGGTCTAGAGGCCATTAATAATTATTATTAAATGAAACTGTCTAAAGATTTCACGAGTTTGTTTGGATTTCATAGGCTGTCTTTTTTACGTCAAAAAGGCACACATAGTCATCTTTAATATTTAAAATAGTTCTGATCTACGCATAAAACATTAAAATAGTGCTAAGCTTCAGTCTTTAAATGTGAACCCGAGGAGGAGCACTGGCCTGTGAATTTGGAGGCCTGAATGTGCTCCCTGTTGTGTGGCTCCGGATAAATGATTCACTCTGTCTGAACTTTGGTGAGGAAGCTATAAAATGCAGCTATAAATAAGTCCTGTTTCCCTGCATTTCTTCACACTCATTATTGTATCAAGGGACAATACTAGATTTGCTGGTTGTTTTTCCATGAGAGTGTTACTTAGAAATGTAGAAGATGTAAACTGGAATCTGTGGCAGAGTTTTTCATTTTTCCTTAAGTAAGCCCGAAAGCCGCCTTCCACTTAATGTGAATAGTTGTTCGTCTTGGAGTCTTGGACGATAACATACACACTAGCCGGCAGTTAGCCAGGAAAGATCTAAGGATTTTTTAGAAGTGTAGCAGTACTTTTAAGTCCATGTTCATGTGTGCAGAGAATTTTGCATGCATTCAGCCAACATTTTTAAAGGTCTACCACATAGGCGTTATTTTTGAAGAAGGAAAAAAACCTTTTCTCCCTATATAATTTGGTTGAATTGTGTTGTCAAACTCCACCTGAAACTGTTTTGTTCTCATAGGCTCTCATCCACTTCAATTGCAGAATGTGGTGAAGCAATACTTCTGAACTGCTTAACGTCTCTTGCTCTTAATGGGAGGCTTAGTTGCACTATGGTTTACTGAAGATAGTTAGGAATGTTTAACCAAGAATTCAGCTAGCTAATTATTTACAGTAATCCTATCCATGGTCAATCAGTCCATATTCTTTTTCTACAAAGGTTGAATCCTCATGGCTTAAGTCATTTTAAAGTTAAAACAGGCTTCTTAACCACAGGCTTACAATAATATTAATAATAACTCACTATGATTACAAAAATGTATTAAAGCTTACTAAGTACTAGATATTATTCTGGCACTTAACATGTGTTAACAAGTCTATTCTCACAATCCAATGAAGTAAGTTCTATTACCCTATTTGACAGGTGATGAAACTGAGGCACAGATGCACGAAATAACCTGTCAGTGTCATACAACTACTAAGTGACATACCAGGTCTCCAAAGCCCAATTTAAACTGATCCAACTGGGCATATAAGGTTTTTTTTGTTTTTAAAAGAAATACTCGTATAGTCACCAAATAACCATGGTGATGACTGCACCATGCTTTTAAAATAGAAGGAAAAAGTAGATAGAACATCATTCCTTTTAGTAAAATCACAAAAACCAAAAAACATTGGGTGTGATAATGGTATTGTGATTATATAGGAAATTGCTGAAATACCTAGGATTGTGAAGTGTCATGTCTGCAACTTACTCTGAAATATTCAGAGTAGAAGTTTGTACGTATGTATCTCTCTTTCTACACACATACTTATATATATATATAAAACGTGTGTGTGATGTATATAAGTAGATGTCCTCTATATCCTAAAATATTTTTTCTGGAAATTATTTGATTTATTATGAAAACATTAATGTTTATTTCTCAGAGTTGAACAATGAAGGACAAAGCAGTGATTCAAAATGCAGTGAAATAGTTAAAACATGATGTTTATGAGGCCATTTGTTGGCTTTATAATTTATTAAACAAAGATTTGCTGAGTACCTACTGATGGTGCCCATACTATGCCAGTTGCTTGTAAGTAAGGTAGATCCAGTCCTCATCCTAGTGAACCTCGCAGCCCGCTTTAAGCTCTTACAAGTAATTATGGCTCTTATTTTGGAAAGAGATTATGGCTATATATAACAGGGGCTCCTGCCCAACTTTGAAGAACTTCTGCAGATAGTGGCTTTCAGCTGAGTCTCCTGAGAAAGATTAGAAGTTAACTGTGTTAAATGGGGAGTTAGGTAGAAGGGGGATGTAGAATGAAGAAGAAATAGCCAGTGCAAGGGGCCTGTGGCAAGATAGGATGATGACCATTCCTGCCTCAGCAGTGAGCAGGGCTGAGCTCCCGGAAGGACTTGTCAGCCCAAGTATCAGGCAGGTGTTAGAGGGCTTTCAACGGGAGACTGACCAGTGGGATCTAATTTTTGTTTAGAACAGTCACATTGGTGATTGCTTTGTTGTTGTAGAAAGATGAAAGATTTCAAAATTGGTGAGTCCTGGAGATCAGCAGGTGATATGATATTTTAGACTGATTGTGTGGATTGATGTCCCCCCCAAAACTTAGTCCTCACTGTGATAGTGTAAAGAAGGTGGGAAATCCCATTATAGTAATTGAAAAGTGGGGCTTCGAAGAGGTGATTAGAATGTAGGACATGCCTAGTGAATGGATTAATAATGGTGGTCAGGGGCGTGGTTCTGAGAGTTTTAAAAGGAGCATGCATGAGGAGCTCTGTCTCTCTCTGCTCTGCCATTTTCTGCCATGTGAGACCCCTGCATTGCTGTAAAGCCACCACCAAAGAAGCCCCTCACCAGATGTGATTCCTGGACTCTGGACTCACCAGCCTCAGAAACTGTAAGCAATAAATTTCGTTTTCTTACAGATTACCCAGTTCCATGTATTTTGTTATAAGTGACAGAAACGGACTAATAGAACTGAGTTGGTAGCAGTGAAAATAAAAATAAAGAGAAGTGTACAGCTTAGAGTGATATTCATGTGGTAGATTAATGTGGATGTTTGGATCAATCTTTAGGTTGGTTGGGTGTGTTGGGTGAGAGAGAGCAAAAAGGCTAGGGTGACTCCTGAGCTTTGGACTTGAGGAAATGGAAGGATAGCATGAATTCTGGAGGAGGACCAGGGTCTTTTTGTTTTGCAGGAGAAGAGAGTAGGAGAAGATTGTTTCAGTTCTTGATATGCTGAATTAGAGGCATTTGTGAGACCTACAAGGGCTGGCATTCTGAAGGCTGTAAGATGTGAGAGTCTGGAGCTCAGAAGTGATGTTTGGGCAAGATTAGGGAGTTTTTGGCATAAGATGGTGTCTGGAGAAGGAGGGAATGAGCTGCCCTGGAAAGAGCGTTTAGACTGTTGAGAAGACTGGGTGTAGTTAAAGGGCCTGGTAGAGAGGGAGGAGTCTACGAGGTCAAATGACAGAGGACTGAGAAACCCCACAAATGTTACTAGTGTGAGGATCATGGGGCCCTACGTGGTGCTCTTTCACTGGAACATGGAGCACTGGGGATGGCTCTCGTGCGGACTAGATTGTGTGGCCTGTGGGTGGCAGGGAGGTGAAGAGCAGTTTGACTGACAACAGGGGATGAGAGTGTGACTTTGGCAGGGAAGTGGAGTCAGGGAAGGGTTTCTTCTATTTTTTTAATATGGAAGAGTCTTGAACATGCTTAAATGCTAAAGGTGGCGAGCCTGTGGGGAGGGGAAGATTGAAAATACAGGGGGTTAATTGATGGGCAGGATCCTAGAGAAGGCAAGAGGAGTGGACTGAGCTTGGCTGGGACTGGCCTGAGGAAGCATAAAATCCCCTTGGGTTGTAACAGGAGGGCAGAGGAAAGTTTGGCAGCATAAGTAAGGCAGCGACTCAGTAGAAAGTTAAAATGAATACTTAAAAAGCAAAACCATTCAGTGATTTCAAAAGAAGATAAAGTCTTGTACCTTCAGATAATATTCCTATGGAGCCAAAGACATGGTGATGCTCTTGTCGAGCACAGGACCACTCTGAGGGGGACCTGAAAGGTCCTCTGGTGGCTTTGCGGGGGCACCTCCCGCCTCCTGCAAGCCTGACTTTGTGCTGGCTGCTGCATCTGGGGGTAGTTGGGAGGTGGAGGGAGCAATTAATTAAATAGAAGCAATTGTTCTCGAAGGCTGTCCTAAGTATCATGTTAAGGTATTTAAAGGGGTAGTTGGAGAGTTGGGTAGTTTTTTATTTGTGGACTAATCAGTAACCATTATTTTGATACATAAAAAGAGCACAGAAAACCTACCAAATAGCAGTTCTCTTTGGAGTCGGTGCTCCCCAGCGGGAAGTGTGGCAGCTGTTCACAAGTTTACTGTCTTTCACAAAGGTCGAGTACTGCAGTGACACATTTCCCTTTACTGGGGTATTTGTTGTAGGAAGGTGACCTTAGAACACATGGTAACTTCAGGAACTTTCTCATCTTCTGATCACAGGGTCAGTGCCTGGAATTACTTCCCTTTACTTGATCAAAATAGATTACTTGAGACTTCTTACCAGAATTAATCAAAGAAAAACAAAAGTTACATCAGAACATAGGTTTGCAGATCACCCTTTCATTTCCCTTTCAAGGAATTTTTTTTTTTTTTTTTTGTCTT